>NC_084551.2:65805000-65852500 GCF_033978685.3 Nerophis lumbriciformis | reverse complement strand
AGGGTTAAGGATATATATATATATATATATATATATATATATATATATATATATATATATATATATATATATATATACCGTATTTTCCGCACTATAAGGCGCACCTAAAAACCACAATTTTTCTCAAAAGCTGACAGTGCGCCTAATAACCCGGTGCGCTTTATTACGATTCATTTTCATAAAGTTTCGGTCTCGCAACTTCGGTAAACAGCCGCCATCTTTTTTCCCGGTAGAACAGGAAGCGCTTCTTCTTCTACGCAAGCAACCGCCAAGGAAAGCACTCGCCCCCATAGAACAGGAAGCGCTTCACCCGCCCCCATAGAACAGGAAGCGCTTCACCCGCCCCCGGAAGAAGAAGAAAAAACGCGCGGATATCACCGTACGTTTCATTTCCTGTTTACATCTGTAAAGACCACAAAATGGCTCCTACAAAACGATCCGGTTCATAAAAAGACGCAATCTCTCCATCCGCACACGGATTACTACCGTATTTCACAGCAACTGATATTCCTGTGAACCGCACTGTGGAACGGGAGCACGTACGGTGAATATTCGCTCCACAGGGAATGAGGAGTCATCCTTCACTGTGGTTCTAGCTTGCCATGCTAACTTCCACCCATCCAAAAGAGACCTTTCCAGCCGGCGTCATCATAAAAGCTAACTCGAAGGGATGGATGGATGAAGAAAAGATGAGCGAGTGGTTAAGGGAAGTTTACGCGAAGAGGCCGGGTGGCTTTTTTCACACAGCTCCGAAGGCGAACACACCTTCACTAAGACGGGCAGATAGCGCCGGTCGACATACGCCAACATCTGCCAGTGGATCGTAAATGCCTGGGCAGATAGTTTCGGTCACAACTGTGGTCCGACCTTTCCGGAAGGCAGGATTCACAGAACTGCTGGACAACAGTGACACTGACTCCGGTGACTTCGACGAGACGGAACCGGCCATTTTGGATCCCGTATTCGCCCAACTTTTCAATTCGGACACCGAAGACGAAGAATTCGAAGGATTTACGAATGAAGAATAACTTCAGAAGGTGAGCGCTATGTTTATTTTGTGTGTTGTGACATTAACGTTCGAGCAACATTATGTTGCTATTGTTCTACACCATTTTGAATTTTACTATGTTTGTGATTGCACATTTGCGTACATTTTGGGACAGAGTTGTTAGAACGCTGGTTTTCAATATATTATTAAAGTTTGACTGAACTATCTGACTGTTTTTTTGACATTCACTTTAGCGCAGCGTAGGCGCGGCTTTTAGTCCGGGGCGGCTTATTGGTGGACAAAATTATGAAATATGTAATTCATAGAAGGTGCGGCTAATAATCCGGTGCGCCTTATAGTGCGGAAAATACGGTATATATATATGTGTTTTTTTTGTGTGTTTTTTTTAAAAATTAGTTTTATGGAATAACTCATTTTATTACAGTGAGAAAAAATGTCATACTCTTCCAAGTATACTCAAGAGTTACCAGACAAATACAAAACACAACACTAAAGTCATAATATAATAAGGTGATAAAAGTTATATTGCGAAAATAAAAGTCTTAAAGGTAAAACTGCACTTCTTTAGGAATTTTGTATCGCGAGGCACACATATTAACCCTTGTCCAACCGTGCCACATTCATATGTTGTTAATATTCAGTGTTTTATTGTTCATAGTTAATATTGTAAATCTCACTTTCTGTACATTTTGGGTGTCTCATTCAGTAAAAAAACTGTAAAATTCCCATTCCATTTTCTTGAGGTGGTCTGTCATAACGTTTTTACAACTCTCTCGGACATTGTGACTTTTGGTATTAGTGATCCTGAAAAAAATGGACATACTGTACAGCACATTTTTCCAGCTAAATGTGTCCATATCATTTATACACACGTACACGTCGGCCCCACCCGGACACATTTTTTTTCTCTCAATGTCAAAATATTTGCCCAGCTCTGTATTCGGGTGACAAGAAGGGGCGGAGCCGCAGCCGAAGAGAATCAATAACGAGCTTTAAGTGGACATCATACAAGGTGACTGGAGGGCACGGCGGGGACGAGCTCCCTGAAGCGTGGACACTTTTACTCGCCCAGACTTGCCTCTTTAATGAGGCTTGTTTAAAAAAGGAACAAACCCACGGCTGCAAACAGCGTCCGCTCGCCACCACCGGGTTCGCAAATCAAAAAGTATGACAAAAGTCGTATTATTCTAAAGTGAAAGTGATAAAAGCGCTGCCGGCCGGCGTATCTTTATTTATTTATTTTATTTTTTTTAACAGCCTGCCCATAAATGACCCGCTTTCGCTCTTGTTTCCTTACACCTTTGTCTCATTTACCTTGCTTGCCCCCCCCTCATAACGCCTCGCTTCCGTGATGTATTCATTACAGGACAATAACGAGCTTATAGGAAAGAGGTTGACTTTGTATCATGGCGTACTTAGGATACCCTCCAACGTCTCATTAGAGATATATGATGTAATATTGCAGCGCTGATGAAAGCTGTGATTTAACACCCCCCCCGGGCGTGCTCGCTCCGTTGCCGCATGGCTGCTCCCGTGATGGAAGGTTACTCTTTTATTTGTCGAGAGGCATTTTTTGGGGGGTGGGGGAGATAATGCCGCCTCGGCAAACACATATCGCCGCTCGTGCAGAGGACTGCGGCACTTATGATATTTACATTTGACGTTCGCCTGGATGGCTCGGCGCCGTGTGTAAATGTCGTAGTCGGCGGCGGCGCGGCGCGGGTGAGGCCCCCATGCTGGCGTCTCAAGGTTCAATTGACGTTTGTTGTCACTTTCAACCTCACTTTCTTCTTGACTGTACTCATGCTGTCTGACTGACAGTAGATGCAAAGCTATCATATGTGGTCCCGAGCCATACTTGCCAACCCCTTCGAGCTGTCCTGGATGAAATGAAATTATTTTTTTCCAATCATTTTGGAACTTGCAAGCGTATTTCTTCTTCTTACTCGTCGTCGCCATGTCTCTTCTTCGTTCTTCTGCTTCGTCTCCTTCTTGTTGTGTTTGCAGCTCCAAAAGCCATAGATATTATTGTAGGACCAGCAAGACAGAATAGGAATATTATCAAGGGGACGGCGTGACGCTGTTGGGAGATTAAAATTATAAAAATAGTTGGCGATTAATTTAGTCATCGATTCGTTGGATCCAGGCAATTTTTATATATTTTTATTTTTTATTTTATTTTTATTTTTTTTAAATAAACCTTTCTTTATAAACTGCAACATGTACAAACAGCTGAGAAACAATAAAATAAAAATACTAGTGCTAAAATAAAATAAATGTCTCTTTTATCCGATTATTAATCGATTAGTCGAAGTAATAATCGACAGATTAATCGATTATCAAATTAACCGTTAGTTGCAGCCCTACTTGAGACCTTCGAATTCGGGAGGTTGGGGTGTGGTGGGGGTGTGGTTGAGGTGGGCGGGGTTGGGGGAGGCGGGGTTTGGTGGTGTATATTGTAAATCTTTTTGTATAATATTGTAAAAAACTTCCCGTTCTGAGTTCCCAATGAACAGACAAGCGGCTGTCTTTGTTGCACCAAGCAACGGCTTGGAAAATTCCATTGTGTACGATGGGAGGAGACGGGATGGGGGTTATCTATTGTCATCGAAGACCTGCTCAGGCTGAAGCCAGGACCAGCCCAAGCCCGAGGCATCTGTTTCTTTTGTGTTAATGTGACCGAAAACAATGACTGTTTACATACTTGCCAACCCCTTCGAGCTGTCCTGGATGAAGTTATATTCTTTTTTCCAATCATTTTGGAACTTGCAAGCGTATTTCTTCTTCTTACTCGTCGTCGCCATGTCTCTTTTTCGTTCTTCTGCTTCGTCTCCTTCTTGTTGTGTTTGCAGTTGTGCACTGAGCTCCAAAAGCCGTAGATGTTATTGTCGGACCAGCAAGACAGAATAGGAATATTATCAAGGGGACGGCGTGGCGCGGTTGGGAGAGTGGCCGTGCCAGCAACCTGAGGGTTCCCGGTTCAATCCCCACCTACTACCAACTTCGTTACGTCCGTTGTGTCCTTGAGCAAGACACTTCACCCTTGCTTCTGATGGGTGGTGGTTAGGGCCTTGCATGGCAGTTCCCGCCATCGGTGTGTGAATGTGTGTCTGAATGTGGAAATAGTGTCAAAGCGCTTGGAGTACCTTGAAGGTAGAAAAGCGGTATACAAGTATAACCCATTTACATTTACATTTTACTAAAGCTTCAGGAGCATACTTGCCAACCTTGAGACTAGGGCTGCAACAACTAATCGATTAAATCGATTAAAATCGATTAAAATCGATTATAAAAGTAGTTGGCGATTAATTTAGTCATCGATTCGTTGGATCTATGCTATGCGCATGCGCAGAGGCAATTTTTATATATTTTTATTTTATTTTATTTTTATTTTATTTTTTTTATAAACCTTTATTTATAAACTGCAACATGTACAAACAGCTGAGAAACAATAAAATAAAAATACTAGTGCTAAAATAAAATAAATGTCTCTTTTATCCGATTATTAATCGATTAGTCGAAGTAATAATCGACAGATTAATCGATTATCAAATTAACCGTTAGTTGCAGCCCTACTTGAGACCTTCGAATTCGGGAGGTTGGGGTGTGGTGGGGGTGTGGTTGAGGTGGGCGGGGTTGGGGGAGGCGGGGTTTGGTGGTGTATATTGTAAATATTTGTGTATAATATTGTAAAAAACTTCCCGTTCTGAGTTCCCAATGAACAGACAAGCGGCTGTCTTTGTTGCACCAAGCAAAGGCTTGGAAAATTCCATTGTGTACGATGGGAGGAGACGGGATGGGGGTTATCTATTGTCATCGAAGACCTGCTCAGGCTGAAGCCAGGACCAGCCCAAGCCCGAGGCATCTGTTTCTTTTGTGTTAATGTGACCGAAAACAATGACTGTTTACATACTTGCCAACCCCTTCGAGCTGTCCTGGATGAAATGAAATTAGTTTTTCCAATCATTGTGGAACTTGCAAGCGTATTTCTTCTTCTTACTCGTCGTCGCCATGTCTCTTCTTCGTTCTTCTGCTTCATCTCCTTCTTGTTGTGTTTGCAGCTCCAAAAGCCATAGATGTTATTGTAGGACCAGCAAGACAGAATAGGAATATTATCAAGGGGACGGCGTGGCGCTGTTGGGAGAGTGGCCGTGCCAGCAACCCGAGGGTTCCTGGTTCAATCCCCACCTACTACCAACTTCGTTACGTCCGTTGTGTCCTTGAGCAAGACACTTCACCCTTGCTCCTGATGGGTGGTGGTTAGGGCCTTGCATGGCAGTTCCCGCCATCAGTGTGTCTGAATGTGGAAATAGTGTCAAAGCGCTTTGAGTACCTTGAAGGTAGAAAAGCGCTATACATGTATAACCCATTTACATTTACATTTTACTAAAGCTTCAGGAGCATACTTGCCAACCTTGAGACTAGGGCTGCAACAACTAATCGATTAAATCGATTAAAATCGATTATAAAAATAGTTGGCGATTAACTTAGTCATCGATTCGTTGGATCTATGCTATGCGCATGCGCAGAGGTAATTTTTATATATTTTTATTTTATTTTATTTTATTTAATTTTTTTTATAAACCTTTATTTATAAACTGCAACATGTACAAACAGCTGAGAAACAATAAAATAAAAATACTAGTGCTAAAATAAAATAAATGTCTATTTTATCCGATTATTAATCGATTAATCGAAGTAATAATCGACAGATTAATCGATTATTAAATTAACCGTTAGTTGCAGCCCTACTTGAGACCTTCGAATTCGGGAGGTTGGGGTGTGGTGGGGGTGTGGTTGAGGTTGAGGTTTCCATATGAGTTGGGAAATTGTGTTAGAATACAATGATTTGCACATCCTTTTCAACCCATATTCAATTGAATGCACTACAAAGAGAACATATTTGATGTTCAAACTCATAAACTTTTATTTATTTTTTGCAAATAATAATTAACTTAGAATTTCAAGGCTGCAACACGTGCCAAAGTCGTTGGGAAAGGGCATGTTCACCTCTGTGTTACATGGCCTTTCCTTTTAACAACACTCAGTAAGTGTTTGGGAACTGAGGAGACACATTTTTGAAGCTTCTCAGGTGGAATTCTTTCCCATTCTTCCGTAAACCAGGCACGGGTAGATTTTGCGCTGTGTGCAGGCGCCAAGTCCTGTTGGAACTTGAAATCTCCATCTCCATAGAGCAGGTCAGCAGCAGGAAGCATGAAGTGCTCTAAAACTTGCTGGTAGACGGCTGCCATACTTTTTTTTTTGTAAATAAAAGCCATGCCTTTTGAAAAAACTGGCCTACATTTATTTTTTCCTCTTCATTTTAAATAAAAAAAAAAAATCGGTAAAAGGAAAAATAATCTATAGATTAATCGAAAAAATAATCTATAGATTAACCGATTAATCGGAAAAAATAATCTATGGATTAATCGATAGAAAAATAATCGTTAGCTGCAGCCCTAGTCACGATTCGATTCAAATCGATTCTTGGGGTCACGATTCGATTCAAAATCTTTTTTTATTTTTTTTCCGATTCAACGCGATTCTCGATTCATAAACGATATTTTTCCGATTCAAAAGGATTCTCTATTCATTCAATACATAGGATTTTAGTAGGATCAACCCCAGTGTGCTGACATGCAAGCGGAGTAGTAGATTTTTATAATTGTAAAGGACAATGTTTTATCAACTGATTGCAATAATGTACATTTGTTTTAACTATTAAATGAAGCAAAAATATGACTTATTTTATCTTTGTGAAAATATTGGACACAGTGTGTTGTCAAGCTTATGAGATGCGATGCAAGTGTAAGCCACTGTGATACGATTGTTCTTTTTTTTATAAATGTCTAATGATAATGTCCATGAGGGATTTTTAATCACTGCTATGTTGAAATTGTAACTAATATTGATATTGTTGTTGATAATATTCATTTTTGTTTCACTACTTTTTGTCAGGACTTGGACTATGGAGTTTTTGTTTTCCCAAGATGCAAGTGAATTTGGATCGGACATGGCTTGAAGGTGGGTACATGATTTATTTATTACTATCAAAAAGGAACAAACGAAAAGCGCGCACAATGGCGGAGGTAAAAAAAAACTTGGCGAATGAAAACTAAACTTGCACAAAGGCAGAGACTGAACACGAAATAACAAAACACTTACTGTGGCATGGGACCGTGAACAGGGCTTGAAACGAGAGGATAGCAGGGTTCGAAAAGATATGGCACCAGGACGAACAACAGAAAATGAAAAGCTTAAATAACACAGACATGATTAACAACAGGTGCGTGACTCAAAACAGGTGCGTGACATGACAGGTGAAAACTAATGGTTGCTATGGTGACAAAACAAAAGAGCACAAAAAGTCCAAAAACAAAACCAAACATGACCAAAGCAAAAACATGATCACACAGACATGACACTTTTGTTTTGTTCTATGTCATGTTTGTGTCTCCTCTCTGTCATGTCTGTGTAATCATGTTTTGTTTTAAGACATGTTTTGTTTAGTTATAGGACTCTTTAGTTTCTGTCTTTTCACTCCCTTGTCTTGTTTCCATGATTACCCCATTAGTTTCACCTGTTCCACGTTTGGACTCATTGTGCACTCTTGATTGTCACCATAGCAACCCATTAGTTTTCACCTGTCACGTCACGCACCTGTTTCACGTCTTGAGTCACGCACCTGTTTTCGTTAATCATGTCTGTAGTATTTAAGTTCAGTGTTTTTCAGTTTGTCTTTCTGACGACCTCACCACATTTATGCTCGACACATTTCTAACTCCTTTTCATGTCCATCGTTCACGCTGATCCTTTTTTGTCCATGCCAAGTAAGTTTTCTTTATTCAAGCCATAGTTTGCAAGTTTTGTTTAATTGTTCATAGTTAATTGTTCAGCCTTCCCGGTAAGGTCTATTCAGGTGTACTGGAGAGGAGGCTACGCCGGATAGTCGAACCTCGGATTCAGGAGGAACAGTGTGGTTTTCGTCCTGGTCGTGGAACTGTGGACCAGCTCTATACTCTCGGCAGGGTCCTTGAGGGTGCATGGGAGTTTGCCCAACCAGTCTACATGTGCTTTGTGGACTTGGAGAAGGCATTCGACCGTGTACCCCGGGAAGTCCTGTGGGGAGTGCTCAGAGAGTATGGGGTAACGGACTGTCTGATTGTGGCAGTCCGCTCCCTGTATGATCAGTGTCAGAGCTTGGTCCGCATTGCCGGCAGTAAGTCGGACACGTTTCCAGTGAGGGTTGGACTCCGCCAAGGCTGCCCTTTGTCACCGATTCTGTTCATAACATTTATGGACAGAATTTCTAGGCGCAGTCAGGGCGTTGAGGGGATCTGGTTTGGTGGCTGCAGGATTAGGTCACTGCTATTTGCAGATGATGTGGTCCTGATGGCTTCCTCCGGCCAAGATCTTCAGCTCTCACTGGATCGGTTCGCAGCCGAGTGTGAAGCGACTGGGATGGGAATCAGCACCTCCAAGTCCGAGTCCATGGTTCTCTCCCGGAAAAGGGTGGAGTGCCATCTCCGGGTTGGGGAGGAGATCTTGCCCCAAGTGGAGGAGTTCAAGTACCTCGGAGTCTTGTTCACGAGTGGGGGAAGAGTGGATCGTGAGATCGACAGGCGGATCGGTGCGGCGTCTTCAGTAATGCGGACGCTGTATCGATCCGTTGTGGTGAAGAAGGAGCTGAGCCAGAAGGCAAAGCTCTCGATTTACCGGTCGATCTACGTTCCCATCCTCACCTATGGTCATGAGCTTTGGGTCATGACCGAAAGGACAAGATCACGGGTACAAGCGGCCGAAATGAGTTTCCTCCGCCGAGTGGCGGGACTCTCCCTTAGAGATAGGGTGAGAAGCTCTGTCATTCGGGGGGAGCTCAAAGTAAAGCCGCTGCTCCTCCACATCGAGAGGAGCCAGATGAGGTGGTTCGGGCATCTGGTCAGGATGCCACCCGAACGCCTCCCTAGGAAGGTGTTTCGGGCACGTCCGACCGGTAGGAGGCCACGGGGAAGACCCAGGACACGTTGGGAAGACTATCTCTCCCGGCTGGCCTGGGAACGCCTCGGGATCCCCCGGGAGGAGCTGGACGAAGTGGCTGGGGAGAGGGAAGTCTGGGCTTCCCTGCTTAAGCTGCTGCCCCCGCGACCTGACCTCGGATAAGCAGAAGAAGATGGATGGATGGATGGATGGATGTTCATAGTTTCTGCCAATGTGCAAGTTTTGTGTTTATAGTCTAGTTTTGTACCTCCGCCCCTGTGCGCGCTTTTCGTTTATTCCTTTTTTGATAGTTTAAATAAATCATGTACCTACATTCCCGTCTCGCCCGTGCCAACTTTCCGTTGCATCCCGAAAAAGCAAACACCCAGGACCAAGTCTTGACACTCTCAATTGCTCTGTTTATTGGAGTTCTGGGTGTTGCTGGGTCGGGTTTGGTTTTGGAATTGGATTGCATTGTTATGGTATTGCTGTGTATTGTTTTGTTGGATTGATTAATTAAAAAAAAAAAAAAAATATATATATATATATATATATATTTTTTTTTAAATCAAAAAAATCTAAAAAAATTTTTTTTTAAAATGAGAATCGATTCTGAATCGCCCAACGTGAGAATCGTGATTCGAATTCAAATCGATTTTTTCCCACACCCCTAATAAAATGTATATTTATTATTCAGATCAAACAAGCAAAAAAAAAACGTATAACATTAGGATCCTCACTCTTTCTAGTAAATTCTTAAATGTGCTATAATTTTCTCCCACCAAGACAATTATTAACAGCATCAAGCGTTATTTATGTGCCATGCATAATGTAAAATAGACAGGATTATTTTCAGTTCACGAGTTGACGCTGCTCCCGTGTTTTGATCTTTTGACAGCTCTTTGTGTTGTTGTTTTAGAACACTTTAATACCCAGCACGCTGATATGTGATACATATTTAACATGCTCTTGTGTGTTTGTTTCACTCATTCAGTCCCAACACAAAAGCGTATTCAGCCCACACAAACAATCCATCTGTCATCTTTTTTTTTTTTTTTTTCCCCAGCTATTTCTCTACGCATGTTGTCAGGATAATTCACGTACTTGAGACAAGCCATTTTCTTTTTTCCCCCCAGTACTTTTACTCGCTGATAAACGCAATTTGAAGTGTTTTTTTTTACAAGACTTTGCAAGCGGAGACATGCCTTTAAGAGCTGACACAGAACAGTTCTCCATCCAAACACGCCACGCCACCTTGCATTTCCACATAGGCGCACACCTCCATGCATGACAGCGAGAGGAAATGACTTTTTCCCTCCTCTCCGTGTGGAGAGCCACAAACAAGAAGATGCTGCAGGCCCTATTTCAGATAGTCTTAAAGAGGCCCCTCTGTCTATGAATATGGAGATGAGGATTTAGCAGAGAGGGTACATTCAAAAGATCTGAGAGGGGGGGGGAAAAAAAGAGGAGATTTGGTGTCTTGGAGGTGCTTTGCCCCTGTAGCGCTCGGCTGGCTTTAAGGATGGTATGTGTTTGTTTGTGAGGACCGCAGGGAGAAAGGCTATGATGACACAGTGCTGGAGGCCACAGGTCAGAGAATAAATACACACATACATGCTTGTGTCTTCGCAGCACATTAGTGCTATAATTATTACAGCATTTAAGTACAGTAGGTGCCCACATAACTGCAGTCATACATACACACACAGATATATATATATATATATATATATATATATATATATATATATATATATATATATATATATATATATATATATATATGTATGTGTGGGAAAAAAATCACAAGACTATTTCATCTCTACAGGCCTGTTTCATGAGGGGGGGTACCCTCAATCATCAGGAGATTTTAATGGGAGCATTCGCATACCATGGTTTATATAGGGCACAGAGTGGGTGGGTACAGGCTGGCCTAGGGGCGTGGTGATTGGCTCATGTGTTACCTAGGAGGTGTTTCCGTCTATGGCGGCATGCTGTTACAATTTCGCTGCGCTTGTTGAGGGATGACAGGTCTGGACGGTAAATAATAAACAGTTTCTCTTTCAAGCATAGGTTGCATCTTTTATTACCACTATTGTAAGGTGTGCTGGATGCAAGAATTTGCCATGTTATTGAATATTCAACATTATTGTCTTTGAGGTCCCAAATGTGTTGGCTGAGTTCTGTGGTATTCCGCAGGTTTTGGTTCCTGAAAGAAGCCTTGTGATTGTTCCATCTGGTTTTGAATTCTCCCTCGGTTAATCCTACATATGTGTCGGATGTGTTAATGTCCTTGCGTGTTACCTTAGATTGGTAGACAACTGATGTTTGTAAGCACCCCCCGTTGAGAGGGCAATCAGGTTTCTTTCGACAGTTGCAGCCTTTGTTGGTTTTGGAGTCGCTCTGTCCGGGGGCCAACGGCTCATTTGCAATTGTTTTGTTGTGGTTTGAGATAATTTGTCGTATATTGTTCATACAGCTGTAGCTCAATTTAATGTTGTTCTTGTTGAATACTTTTCTTAGGGTGTTGTCTTTAGGAAAGTGTTTGTCAATCAGATTGAGGAATTTGTGTCCAATGTTAGTTGAGACGTTTTTGCTGTATGGGGGGTTGTACCAGATGATGTCGTTTCGTTTTCTCTTCTTTTTTGGCTGGTTTCCTGGCGTGGGTTCATAGGTGAGGGTGAAATTGTATCCGCTTTCATCAAGCCAACAAGCAAACCGTCAACTTCCGTCAACTGACGTCACTTTCAACCTGAGAAATAACAGCTACCAACCATTCACGAAACCCAACACAACACTCCAATACGTGCACCATGACAGCAACCACCCACCCACCACCACGAAAAGAATACCTACCGGAATTAATAAAAGGCTATCGATGCTGTCATCTAGCAAAGCTGAATTTGACCAAGCAACCCCCCCGTACCAAAAAGCCCTTGATGAAAGCGGATACAATTTCACCCTCACCTATGAACCCACGCCAGGAAACCAACCAAAAAAGAACAGAAAACGAAACGACATCATCTGGTACAACCCCCCATACAGCAAAAACGTCTCAACTAACATTGGACACAAATTCCTCAATCTGATTGACAAACACTTTCCCAAAGACAACACCCTAAGAAAAGTATTCAACAAGAACAACATTAAATTGAGCTACAGCTGTATGAACAATATACGACAAATTATCTCAAACCACAACAAAACAATTGCAAATGAGCCGTCGGCCCCCGGACAGAGCGACTCCAAAACCAACAAAGGCTGCAACTGTCGAAAGAAACCTGATTGCCCTCTCAACGGGGGGTGCTTACAAACATCAGTTGTCTACCAATCTAAGGTAACACGCAAGGACATTAACACATCCGACACATATGTAGGATTAACCGAGGGAGAGTTCAAAACCAGATGGAACAATCACAAGGCTTCTTTCAGGAACCAAAACCTGCGGAATACCACAGAACTCAGCAAACACATTTGGGACCTCAAAGACAATAATGTTGAATATTCAATAACATGGCAAATTCTTGCATCCAGCACACCTTACAATAGTGGTAATAAAAGATGCAACCTATGCTTGAAAGAGAACCTGTTTATTATTTACCGTCCAGACCTGTCATTCCTCAACAAGCGCAGCGAAATTGTAACAGCATGCCGCCATAGACGGAAACACCTCCTAGGTAACACATGAGCCAATCACCACGCCCCTAGGCCAGCCTGTACCCACCCACTCTGTGCCCTATATAAACCATGGTATGCGAATGCTCCCATTAAAATCTCCTGACGATTGAGGGTACCCCCCCTCATGAAACAGGCCTGTAGAGATGAAATAGTCTTGTGATTTTTTCCCACACATACATACATACATACATATATATATATATATATATCAGTGGTTCTTAACCTGGGTTCAATGGAACCCTAGGGGTTCGGTGAGTCCGCCTCAGGGGTTCGCCGGAAGTCAAGACACACCCGACTCATCGTGTAAATACAAACTTCTCCCTATCGGCGTATTGTGGATATGACAACAGCAGAAGTCAGACTGATTTGCAGGTGTGTAATTTGTTGTGAGTTTATGCGCTGTGTTGGTTTTGTTCTTTGAACAAGGTGATGTTCATGCACGGTTCATTTTGTGCACCAGTAAAAAAAACAACATAACTTTGTCTTGAATTTGAAAATAAATAAATAAATAAATCACTAAAGGAGGGTTCGGTGACCGTATATATACATACTAGAGATGCGCGGTTTGCGGACACAACCGCGGAGTCCGCGGATTATCCGCGGTTCGGGCGGTTGAAATAAAAAAAAATTAGATTTTATCCGCGGGTCGGGTCGGGCGGTTGAAATAAAAAAAAATTAGATTTTAAATAGATTCAGGCGGGTGGCAGTTAAACCAATTGGGAAATATATATACATAGTTAAATGTTGTTACCCACATACGAAAAACGAGCAGGCACCTGCAGCATATGCCACAACAGAAGAAGAAAAAAAATAAGGGATGGACACTTTTACGGAGCGGAGAAGGGACGCCTCGCCGGGGTCCGGGACCGAGGCCCCTTCCCCCGAGAGGGCCCCACCGGGAGCCGTAGCTGAGGTGATCCGCGAGAAGGGCCCGACGCACGTCCAGGGTCACCACCGCGCCCACCGCACCGACACCCCGCCTCGCCCGGCGTCACGCGCAGCAGGTAAGCAGCTTACCTGCGCGCCACCCCCGTGGCCGGGGGCTCGTAACAGGGGTCACTCCGCGCGCTCCGCCCGCGCAGCTTACCTGCCCGCCACCCCCGTTGCCGGGGGCGCGTAACAGGGGTCACTCCGCGCGCAGTGCGCTCACGAAAGGGGTGGGGCTCACCCTGGTTGATATAGACAGCAGGACGGTGGCCATGGAAGTTGGAACCCGCTAAGGAGTTTGTAACAACCCACCTGCCGAATCAACTAGCCCTGAAAATGGATGGCGCTGGAGCGTCGGGCCCATATACCCGGCCGTCGCCGGCAGCGAGACGCGCTTGGAGGTGCGCTCAGCGCGGCTCCCATATGATTGCGCACTGGTGTGCGTCTGGGTCGTGACAGCGTGGCACGCGAATGTCTGTGCTGCATTGGATCAGTCTCCTTTCTTTAACAGGCAAAAGCTTTATAACCTCACTAATGCCTTGCATCGTCTATATTAGATATATAACAACGGGCGGGTGCGGGCGGATGGCGGGCGGATCAAATGTTAGATCGGGTGGATTGCGGATGGTTGACGATTTTCTGATGCGGTTGCGGATGAAATAATTGCCTATCCGCGCATCTCTAATACATACATATATACATGTATATATATACATACATGTATACATGGATTATTGCACAAAATTATCTTGCATAAAGACATTTGTTTGTACATTTTTTTTCTTTTTCCGCAATGTCGTTATCGTGATGTATCACGTCAGTATTTTCTTCTCTGAAAAAAAAATTGCATTTCATCGTGATGCTATCGTTACTTTTGTGATGATACATCGTAAATCCCTTCCGTAGTCCCACCTGAGCGAGCCCCCCACCCCCCCTCCATCTCCTCCCCAACCTTCATTTACATGCAGACCCTCAGCACCTCAAACACTCATCCCCGCATGCAAGATAGCATCTCCAGCAAGCAGCCTCACCCGGTGACACTCCACTTGAATTATGTACCCCCGGTAAGTGTGTGGGGGGGGGGGATGATTGATGACGGAGCGCGTAACTGCTCGTTTTCATAATCATCACCATTGTTGTTAGCAGCGGCGTTATTACAGACAAAGATGCACATCACGGCGGACCCGGACCAGGACGGACCAGCATGGAGAGGTTCTGACTCACTTCACAGATCCACTTCACCATCAGCGTGAGTGTGTCGAAGAAGAGGCCGCTGACACCGAGGGATTCAATTATACCCCCTTGGCGACAATGCGCTATCACCGAGTGACGCAACCACAACAGCAGCGCTATATTTAGACTTGAACAGCACAGTACAACCCGTCCGAACAGGGGTCGACAGAAAAGGAAAACTGATGGGTCGTCACTAGAGCAGCGCCCCCAAAACACCAGTGTGAGCGGCACTGGGAGCAAAGTGTCCACAGTCGAAAGAGGATTCATACGGCCCCATTTTTTTGCCGTTTACCTGACACATGAAACGTAACAAATTGGGGGTTTCAGCTGCCGGATGGCAATAAAGTGTCGAATATCTTAAAGTCGCGTCAATCGCTTTAGAGAGTGGCGCTTTCCATTATTTTCTGCAGACTGTATTGCAAAATGATAGAACCCCTACTGTACACAAACAAATACACTTAGTTTTTTTTTTTTTTAAATCAGAAAAAATATAGTAATAGTAAAAAGTCACTGCAAGAAAAAAAACTTTAAATACATGTTTTTAATTAATAAAAAAAAGTAAAACAAAACAATTTATTTTCAAACTGGATAGCTACAAACAATGTTCCCTCTAAGGTGCGCGCCAGTGCAATTGCGCACTGCTCAAGCGTCCTCTGCGCACGGCAAATCTATGCTACGCACAAAATCAAATAAAAAAATAAGCGCATAACAATTTTCGACACACGGACACGACAGAGAAAACAGTTTTCGTCATCATTGTTCAAATAATGTAACATCTGTCGAGATATATGCGGCTCTTTGATCACTCTGATGCGGCTCAGCAGCTTACTTGCTGAACTCCCCAATTTTCCCGCGATACTTCCGGATTTCAGTGCCTCTCGCAGAAAACTCCCGGGATTAATATTCACCGATTTTCACCCTTACGGCTATAATAAGGGCGTGCCATGATGGTACAACATTTGGCGCTCTCTACAATCTGTATTAACAGAGTGCCAGCCCAAGCAATATACATCTTTTGATTGCACACGTATGTGACAGCAAGGCATACTTGGTCAACAGCCACACAGGTTACACTGACGGTGGTCATATAAAACAACTTTAACACTCTTACTAATAATGCGCCACACTTTGAACCAAAACCAAACAAGAATGACAAACACATTTCGGGAGAACATCTGCACCTTAACACAACATAAACACAACAGAACAAACACCCAGAATCCCATGCAGCCCTGACTCTTCCAGGCTATATTATACACCTCTGCTACCACCAACCCCCCCCTCTGTGCGTCGGTTGAGGTGGGCGGGGTTTGGTAGCGGGGGTGTATAATGTATCCCAGAAGAGTTAGGGCTGCATGGGATTCTGGGTATTTGTCCTGTTGTGTTTATGTAGAGTTACGGTGCAGATGTTCTCCCGAAATGTGTTCGTCATTCTTGTTTGGTGTGGGTTCACAGTGTGGCGCATTATTAGTAAGAGTGTTAAAGGTTTTTTTTTTTATACTGCAAAATTTGCGGCTCCCATTGGTTTCTATAATTTGTGAAACTGGTCAAAATGGCTCTTTGACTGGTAAAGGTTGCCGACCCCTGGCATAGATCCAACGAATCGATGACTAAATTAATCGGCAACTATTTTTATAATCGATTTAATCAATTAGTTGTTGCAGCCCTAGTTTTCATGGCCGTGCAGCAGCATCTAAGCCATACATCACCAAGTCCAATGCAAAGCGTGGGATGCAGTGGTGTAAAGCACGTCGCCACTGGACTCTAGAGCAGTGGAGACGCCTTCTCTGGACTGACGAATCACGCTTTTCCATCTGGCAATCTGATGGACCAGTCTGGGTTTGGAGGTTGCCAGGAGAACGCTACATTTCGGACTGCATTGTGCCGAGTGTGAAATTTGGTGGAGGAGGAATTATGTGTTGGTTTTTCAGGAGTTGGGCTTGGCCCCTTAGTTCCTGTGAAAGGAACTTTGCATGCTCCAGGATACCAAAACATTTTGGACAATTCCATAAGATGGCACTTCAAGTTCATATGTGAGTAAAGGCAAGTGGCCAAATACTTTTGGCATTTAGACTACAACCAACAGGGGGCGCCACAAATGTCATTTAAACATGTAAAAGTCACCCCAAACATGATCAGTGCCCATGTAAATCTCTTACACTTTCTCTCCTCGTCATTCCACCCTTCTCACCCCACTCACAACACGTAAACATTATCACTCCCGATAATGATGTTGCGTGAATAATCATTTGAGTGCCCTGCTCCAACGTTATCTCCGTCCATTTGCTTCCACGCGCCGGAGAAAATTACCTTTTAGGCCCTTTTCTGCACAATTTTTCAACGCTTTCTATTTAGTTTTTCAATTTTATTCCTATCAGACATCTGGTTTCATAAACAGCAATATTGAACAGGAGAAGAAAAAAAACAACAACAACATCCTGAATAGAGCCCTAGCCTTCGTTGGCCCCAACTCAAGAGATGCTCCCTTTCATGCACTCTCCGCATTCTGAGAAAACCTCTCGAAAGCTCACGGTCTGTGTGTGTGTGTGATTGTGTGTGTGTGTGTGTGTGTGTCTGTTCTTGTATTTCTACCCTTCTTGAGACATCAACAGGGAAAAGTTCCGTCCATATGAGGAGGTGTGAACAAGTTAGGACATAAATCATGGTCCCAATACGGGAAAACCATTGCATCTAATAGAGAATGTCTCATTTGCACCCCTGGTGGTGAAATCTATCAAAATTAGGGTGGTCCCAAAAAGGAGGGATTTTTTTCAAATCGGTTTTAAAAGTGCCCCCCCTCTGGTCAACATATGAAATAACAAGTGTGTGTAAGAATTTGAAGTCCTCCACCTCTGGCCAACATATGTAATAAGAAGTGTGTGTAAGAAATTGAAATGCGCACCCTTTGGCCAAAATGTATTAAAAAAATAAAAAATAAACCAACTACAAACCAAAAATTCTAAGAAAAAAAAATTACCAAAAGGAGTCTTTTTCTCACAATGTGTCGACTTTTTTCTTATAAAATTGGGGAGCAATTTCTCACGTTCTTTCTGTTTTGGTAATATTGCAATATTTTCTCGCAAAAATATATTTTCTTTTTTAAAAAAATTATTACTTTTTTTGATGCAAAATGGTGACATTCTAATTTTTATCACAATATTGCCAATTTGTTTTGTTGTTCTTGTAAAATAGTGATATTTGTTGAGTATAATTATAACTTTTGTCATAATTTTGCCAAGTAAAATTCCGATAATTATTATAATATTGCCAACATTTTTAAGTTTTCTTATAAAATTGTGACTTTTGCCGAGTAAAATTACGACTCCTTTCATAAAATTGCAAAAAATTTAAACTTTCCTTGTAAAATTGCCACTGTTAAGTAAAATTCCAACTTTTATCATAATATTGCACAAATTTCTTGAAATATTTTGACTCGCGTTGAGTAAAATTACGAATTTTGTTATAACACTGCCAAAATTCTAAGTTTTTCTTGTGAAATTGTGATGTTTGTTGAGTAAAATGATAACTTTTGTCATAAATTTGCCAAGTAAAATTCCGATTATTACTATAATATCAACAACATTTTAATGTTTTCTTATAAAATTGTGACTTTTGCTGAGTAAAATTACGACTCCTTTCATAAAATTTAAACATTTTTAAACTTTTCTTGTAAAATTGCGACTGTTAAGTAAAATTCCAACTTTTATCATAATATTGCACACATTTCTTGTAAAATGTTGACTTGCGTTGAGTAAAATGACGACTTTTTTGATAACACTGACAAAATTCTAAGTTTTTCTTTTGAAATTGTGACCTTTTTCATGTGAAATTCCAACTCATTTTTTCACGAGAAGATTTTTTATATTTGCATAGTATGTATATATTATTAATGTTGTGAATACAAATATTTATTATTTGTTATTTATATTATTTATTTATTTATTATTTATATATCTAGAAAGGGTGATCCTAAAGAGTCCTTTTCTCACAATGTGTCAATATACATTTTTTACTTTTTTAATGCAAAATTGTGACACTTGTCATATAAAATTCTGACTTTTATCACAATATTGACAATTTTTTTTGTTGTTCTTGTAGAATAGTGATGTTTGTTGTTGTGTGCCAAGTAAAATTCAAATTATTATTATAGTATCGCCAATATTTTTAAGTTTTCTTATAAAATTGTGACTTTTGCCGAGTAAAATTACGACTCCTTTCATAAAATTGCCAAAATGTTAAACTTTTCTTGTGAAATTGCCAATGTTATTAAGTAAAATTCCAACTTTTATCATAATATCGCACAAATGTATTGTAAAATTTTGACTTGCGTTGAGGAAAATGATGACTTTTATTATAAAACTGCCAAAATTCTAAGTTTTTCTTGTGAAATTGTGACCTTTTTCTTGTGAAATTCCAACTAATTTTTCACAACAAGCTTTTTTATATTTGCATAGTATGTATATAGTATTAATGTTGTAAATACACATATTTATTATTTATATAGCTAAAACTGGTGGTCCTATAGAGGTAGGCATTTTTCGGAGGTCTCAAGAATGTGTGTGTGTGTGTGTGTGTGTGTGTGTGTGTGTGTGTGTGTGTGTGTGTGTGTGTGTGTGTGTGTGTGTGTCTGTTCTTGTATTTCAACCCTTCTTGAGACATCAACAGGGAAAAGTTCCGTCCATATGAGGAGGTGTGAACAAGTTAGGACATAAATCATGGTCCCAATACGGGAAAACCATTGCATCTAATAGAGAATGTCTCATTTGCACCCCTGGTGGTGAAATCTATCAAAATTAGGGTGGTCCCAACAAAAACTTAGAATTTTGGCAGTGTTATAACAAAAGTCGTCATTCTACTCAACGCAAGTCAAAATTTTACAAGAAATGTGTGCAATATTATGATAAAAGTTGGAATTTTACTTAACAGTCGCAATTTTACAAGAAAAGTTTACATTTTTTGCAATTTTATGAAAGGAGTCGTAATTTTACTCGGCAAAAGTCACAATTTTATAAGAAAACTTAAAAATGTTGGCAATATTATAATATTAATCGGAATTTTACTTGGCAAAATGATGACAAAAGTTATCATTTTACTCTACAAATATCACTATTTTACAAGAACAAAAAAAAAAAAATTGGCAGTAGTGTGATAAAAGTCCGAATTTTATATGACAAATGTCACCATTTTGCATTAAAAAAAAAGTAATAATTTTAGATTAAAAGAAAATATTTTTTTACGAGAAAATATTGCAATATTACCGGAACAGAAAGAACGTGAGAAATTGCTCCCCAATTTTATAACGAAAAAGTCGACACATTGTGAGAAAAATACTCTTTAGGACCACCCTTTCTAGATATATAAATAATAAATAATAATATAAATAATAAATAATAAATATTTGTATTTACAACATTAATAATATATACATACTATGCAAATATAAAAAAGCTTGTTGTGAAAAAATTTCTTTTGAGTTTGAATTTCACAATAAAAAGGTCACAATTTCACAAATCGGTTTTAAAAGTGCCCACCCTCTGGTCAACATATGAAATAACAAGTGTGTGTAAGAATTTGAAGTGCTCCACCTCTGGCCAACATATGTAATAACAAGTGTGTGTAAGAAATTGAAATGTGCACCCTTTGGCCAAAATGTATTAAAAAAAACTTAAATAAACCAATTGCAAACCACAAATTTGAAGACATTTTTATTTTACTAAAAGCAATCTTTTTCTCACAATGTGTCGACTTTTTTCTTATAAAATTGGGAGCAATTTCTCACGTTCTTACTGTTACGGTAATATTGCAATATTTTTCGTAAAAAAATATTTTCTTTTAATATAAAATGATTACTTTTTTTAATGCAAAATCTGACTTTTATCACAATATTGCCAATTTTTTTTGTTGTTCTCGTAAAATAGTGATGTTTGTTGAGTAAAATGATAACTTTTGTCAAGTAAAATTCCAATTATTATTATAATATATAATAGTTTTCTAATAAAATTGTGATTTTTGCCGAGTAAAATTACAACTCCTTTCATAAAATTGCCAAAATGTTAAACTTCTCTTGTGAAATTGCCACTGTTATTAAGTAACATTCCAACTTCTATCATAATATCGCACAAATATATTGTAAAATTTTGACTTGCGTTGAGGAAAATGATGACTTTTATTATAAAACTGCCAAAATTCTAAGTTTTTCTTGTGAAATTGTGACCTTTTTCTTGTGAAATTCCAACTACTTTTTCACAACAAGATTTTTTATATTTGCATAGTATGTATATAGTATTAATGTTGTAAATACACATATTTATTATTTATATAGCTAAAACTGGTGGTCCTAAAGAGGTAGGCATTTTTCGGAGGTCTCAAGAATGTGTGTGTGTGTGTGTGTGTGTGTGTGTGTGTGTGTGTGTGTGTGTGTGTGTGTGTGTGTGTGTGTGTGTGTGTGTGTGTGTGTGTGTGTGTGTGTGTGTGTGTGTGTGGTAAATAATGCAGATAAATATTTTCTCTGCACTTGCCCTTATCTCTCGTACCTCACTGGCTGCTTTTAATTAACGCTCTTTATAGTGGCTCTACTCGTGTATCGCTCCATCTCGGCCCACCGGCACTCCGGGCTGAGCTCTAACTTACTCCCACCACGGCCTCTTTGTGCCGTTTCAAAACAGAAAAATGGCTCCACACACACACACACACACCTAGATAATACCCACACAAAAACACCCACGTCATCTCTTGAAACACATTAATACACTCCAATGGAAAAAGCCCGAGTAAAAATGCACGGGCGTAACTATCTTTCATCTGATTTATTAGACTGAAAACAAAGAAGTGGGTGCTTTGGGTCCACATCTTTGATATTCTACACACTCAAGGTCAATTTCTGCCATCCATCGGCGTGGAGAATCAATACACCAGCTTTCGGTACTTTTACCGTGTAAGTATTGTCAGCAATGTAGTTTCTCAATGACATGAATATAAAAAATATATGTTTTCTTCACTAAATGGCTAATGACTGGCATGAAAATGGCACACTCCTATTTGAGAACCCATACATTCCTAAGAGCAGTACCTATAAAAAGCCAGTAGATGACAGTATCTCACCCTAAAAACATGTATGTCTCTTTACTGTCAAAGGCGAGTATTTTTCACTTTATTTTAGCTGTGTTTACCATATTTTTCATCATCATTTCACAAGAAAAAGGTCACAATTTTAGTTTGTAGCCGTTTTGCTTTTAGCTTCATGCTATTTACGTTAGCAGTTACACGCATTTATGTCAGCGATGTCCAATTATCATATTGACCTGAATATAAGAGGACCAAGTTTTTCCTATGTTCCAGTACTTTTTTAGACACACATAAAAAGAGACAACTTTTCTTACTTTTGATCGTCACTGAAATAGCAACTAGTAGATGTTAACGATGACCTCAAATTAGGGCTGGGAGGTATGACCCAAAATTCATTACATGGTATAAATTGAATCCCTTCACGGATATGTAATGCGGTATAAATGTTGTGGTGTACAATTTATAGTGGAAGTGTTTCTGAATGGGTTTTGTAGTCCCGTAGCAAAGCTAACTTGATTTGAACAACAACAACCAAAAAATGTAACACGATATATGTTATTTATGTTGATCAACATCGATAATTATTGATAATTGTATGACTTATTTAGGCCTGCCAATAAATACGTTAATACAATTTCCAACATCCGAAGGGTGCTATTTATCAGTGGAGAGTGTGTCTGGTAGCCAGGTAGTATAAGTGTGGTTAAGGTGCTAAAATAATACAGTTTTGAGACACTAGATGGCAGTAGTGTATAAGCTATTGAACACTACACAGAGTAGTTTGGGAAGCTACTAAATCTTTAAAAGCTGGGTAATGTTTGCTGTGGTCTGGAACAACATCAGAAATGCAGCCAATATTACAATCAGATAGTATGTCATGAGTAGGGATGATGTTCGAAACCGGTCCTCCCAGTTGTTTGATAAGAAATGAACCGTTCGATAAGAAAAGAACCGATTCCATGGACTCGAATCCCTTTTTGAGAACCGTTTCCCGTTATCGAGGCCACTATAGTAAAGAAAAAGAGTTGGTTCTTTATTCGAATCCCTGGTAACAAATTCCGTGCCACAAGAAATGCCCTGTGGGACATCATAGGAAATGACATGTCATTTCCTGTGATGTCACACAAGCAGCAAAAATAATGGACCGGAAAAAAACGCCTCAAGGCATGGCTATTCACCTATAGTGATCACAAAGACAGGTTATTTTTGTGTTACTATATATATTTGTTTTTCTGAAAAATCCCACTTAATATACTTTGGGTAACAACAGTCAATATTTTTTTTTTTTTTTTTTTTTTAGGGGGGTAACAGTCAATATTTATTTATTTATTTTAGTTTATTTTTTATTCTTATAAAATAAAAGTGAGCTTTTGTTAAACCAAATATTGTGTTTTTTTCCCATATACAACAACCTATCTGGATTCGATAAGAGAATCGATAAGGAATCGGTTCGATAAGAGGATTCGATAATGGGCTCGAACTCGACAATTTCTTATCAAACATCATCCCTAGTCATGAGACATAAATAAATTAAATACACAGAGGACATAAGTCAAGGAAATTAAATGAGCTCAAATATAGCTACAAATGAGGCATACTGATGCAATATGTACTAGCCTAAATAGCATGTTGGCATGGATTAGCTTGCAGTCATGCAGTGACCAAATATACCTTATTAGCACTCCACACAAGTCAAAAACATCCACAAAGCTCACCTTTGTGCATTCACGCACAGTATAAAACGTTTGGTGGACAAAATGAGCCAAAGAAGGAGTGGCATAAAACACGTCTTTCTGTGGCAGCGTCGGAGAAAGTTGCACATGTAAACAAACTGTTGAGTCACAGTCCACACGACGGTGAGTTCAAGGGCCGCTGAAATTAGTAGGACAAAACGGCGCTCGCCAAATACTCTCATCAGTGAAGCATCAACACAAACATATCAAACAATGGTAGTTCTAACAATTAGGAAGGTTTGTGTCGTGTTTGTCCCTCGACAGAAACAACAAAAAACATATTTATCACTCCATTTTTTTTCCCCATTTCCATACATTTTTGAAAAAGCTCCATGGAGTAAAGAGCCGCATGTGGCTCTAGAGCCGCGGGTTGCTGACCCCCTGGTTAAAAGATGTATTGTAACGCTGTGGTGTGTGCGTATAAGATGCGTTACCAAGCAGAGTTACGATACCATCTACCGTGCGGCGTTGGAGCGGCAAGCTACACAGACAGTCCCGTGGTAATGTGTTTGTGATCGAGGGCAAACATACCAATTAAAAAAAAAATGTTTTAAATAAAAAAATTTAAAAAATTATATTTAACCAGTAGAATTGTAGTTATTATTGTTAGTTTTGAAGTCCAAATACCTCCATATTGTACTTCACACACACTTAATTAACCAGTAAAATTGTAGTTTGTATTGTTATTTTTTAACTCCAAATTCCTCCATATTGTCCTTAGTAGAATTGTAGTTTTTATTGTTAGTTTTGAAGTCCAAATACCTCCATATTGTACTTCACACACACTTATTGCGACTGTTAAGTAAAATTCCAACTTTTATCATAATATTGCACAAATTTCTTGTAAAATTTTGACTTGCGTTGAGTAAAATGACAACTTTTATTATAACACTGCCAAAATTCGAAGTTTTTCTTGTGAAATTGTGACCTTTTTCTTGTGAAATTCCAACTCATTTTTTCACGAGAAGCTTTTTTATATTTGCATAGTATGTGTATATTATTAATGTTGTGAATACAAATATTTATTATTTGTTATTTATATTATTTTTTTATTATTTATATATCTAGAAAGGGTGGTCCTAAAGAGTCCTTTTCTCACAATGTGTCGACTTTTTTCTTATAAAATTGGGGAGCAATTTCTCACATTCTTTCTGTTTCGGTAATATTGCAATATTTTCTCGTAAAAAAAAATTTTTTTTTATTATAAAATTATTCCTTTTTTTAATGCAAAATGGTGACATTTGTCATATAAAATTCTGACTTTTATCACAATATTGCCAATATTTTTTGTTGTTCTTGTAAAATAGTGATTTTGTCATAGTTTTGCCAAGTACAATTCCGATTATTATTATAATATCGCCAACATTTTTAAGTTTTCTTATAAAATTGTGACTTTAATAAAATTGCCAAAATTTTAAACTTTTCTTGTAAAATTGCGACTGTTAAGTAAAATTCCAACTTTTATCATAATGTTGCACAAATTTCTTGTTAAATTTTGACTTGCGTTCAGTAAAATGACGACTTTTATTATAACACTGCCAAAATTCAAAGTTTTTCTTGTGAAATTGTGACCTTTTTATTGTGAAATTCAAACTCATTTTTTCACGAGAAGCTTTTTTATATTTGCATAGTATGTATATATTATTAATGTTGTAAATACAAATATTTATTAATTATATTATTATTTATTATTTATATATCTAGAAAGGGTGATCCTAAAGAGTCCTTTTCTCACAATGTGTCGACTTTTTTCTTATAAAATTGGGAGCAATTTCTCATGTTCTTTCTGTTCCTTAATTAACCACTAAATTGTAGTTTTTATTGTTATTGTTTAACTCCAAATACCTCCATATTGTCCTTAGTAGAATTGTAGTTTTTATTGTTAGTTTTGAAGTCCAAATACCTCTATATTGTACTTCACACACACTTTATTAACCTGTAGTATTGTAGTTTTTATTGTTAGTTTTAAAGACCAAATACCTCCATATTGTACTTCACACACTGTTTATTAAAACACAAAGAGATGCCAAATGTCCTGGTCTATTTGTGGCAACCACATGTCTATACCTACTCAGTGGCCTAGTGGTTAGAGGGTCCGCCCTGAGATCGGTAGGTCATGAGTTCAAACCCCGGCCGAGTCATACCAAAGACTACAAGAATGGGACCCATTACCTCCCTGCTTGGCACTCAGCATCAAGGGTTGGAATTGGGGGTTAAATCACCAAAAATTATTCCCGGGCGCGGCCACCGCTGCTGCTCACTGCTCTCCTCACCTCCCAGGGGGTGAACAAGGAGATGGGTCGAATGCAGAGGACAAATTTTGCCACACCTGACAATCATTGCTACTTTAACTTTTAACTTTAAAAGAGAAAGTAAGCATACATTAACAGTAAATGAACAATTAGATTAATCATTAATTTTTTACCGCTTGTCCTTAATTATTTTGACAAAATAATAGAATGATAAATGACATAATATGTTACTGCATAATCATTGGTACTTTAACTTTAACTATACCGGCTGATTCCATTCCAACTGCTGAAATTCATCAGAATTGCAAAAAAAACAAACAAAAAAAAACACTTTTTCATCAACAACTAAGTCCATCCATTTTCTACCGCTTGTCCCTTTTGGGGTGGCGGGGGATGCTGGAGCCTATCTCAGCTGTCATTATTGTCCAAAATGACTTGTCTCTAAGTCCAAATTTGGAACTAAACAAATGAACTAACTAGAAGCTTTCCAAACTCCTTCCAACGCTATACCCAAAAGACCTCCATGGCCGAGTGAAAATCTTTATTTTTTTTAATTTTTTTATTTTTTTTTTACCGCAATCTGCCAAAAAGAGAGGATAAGATCACGGCGGGGACTTGAGCTTGGGGCGATGTTTTATTGGAAGGCCTTAATCTTTCCATCACATCACACTAAGGCTGGAACTGCACCTGACATTTCTAAATGTGCGCTAAAAAGTTGACAACAAAGTCACACATGAGCCATGACGATCATGCGCAATAACCTCACATTGTGTTTTTTTTGTACTTTATGGTTTGTCATTGTTTGCATGTTGCTTCTAAACCAAGCAAGCGGCTCCTAATCTGCATTAGTCCATCAAAGATGGACTGATGCAAAGTGGAAAAGTGTTCTGTGACAATGACAAGTCCACATTTCAAATTGTTTTTGGAAACTGTGGACGCCGTGTCCTCCAGAACAAAGAGAATTAATTCATGTTCAATCATGTTCCTACCTGCAAGACCTGTCCGGAGTGTATCGTTTGCATCCCGGGGGCACGAACCTCGCAGCGCCATGCGACCCGGTCGTGACACATACAGGTTTTGGAGCAACATATGTTGCCATCCAAGCAACGTCATCATGGACGCCCCTGCTTATTTCACCGAGACAAAAATTTTGTTTCTCAGTTTGAACATTATTGCTGAGGTAGTTAAAAAGCTCCTCGGTGGGGGTAGATGAGATCCGCCCGGAGTTCCTTTAGGCTCTGGATGCTGTGGGGCTGTCTTGGTTGACAAGACTCTGCAGCATTGCGTGGACATCGGGGGCGGTACCTCTGGACTGGCAGACCGGGGTGGTGGTTCCTCTCTTTAAGAAGGGGAACCGGAGGGTGTGTTCTAACTATCGTGGGATCACACTCCTCAGCCTTCCCCGGTAAGGTCTATTCAGGTGTACTGGAGAGGAGGCTACGCCGGATAGTCGAACCTTGGATTCAGGAGGAACAGTGTGGTTTTCGTCCTGGTCGTGGAACTGTGGACCGGCTCTATACTCTCGGCAGGGTCCTTGAGGGTGCATGGGAGTTTGCCCAACCAGTCTACATGTGTTTTGTGGACTTGGAGAAGGCATTCGACCGTGTCCCTCGGGAAGTCCTGTGGGGAGTGCTCAGAGAGTATGGGGTATCGGACTGTCTGATTGTGGCGGTCCGCTCCCTGTATGATCAGTGCCAGAGCTTGGTCCGCATTGCCGGCAGTAAGTCGGACACGTTTCCAGTGAGGGTTGGACTCCGCCAAGGCTGCCCTTTGTCACCGATTCTGTTCATAACTTTTATGGACAGAATTTCTAGGCGCAGTCAAGGCGTTGAGGGGATCTGGTTTGGTGGCTGCAGGATTAGGTTTCTGCTTTTTGCAGATGATGTGGTCCTGATGGCTTCATCTGGCCAGGATCTTCAGCTCTCACTGGATCGGTTCGCAGCCGAGTGTGAAGCGACTGGGATGAGAATCAGCACCTCCAAGTCCGAGTCCATGGTTCTCGCCCGGAAAAGGGTGGAGTGCCATCTCCGGGTTGGGGAGGAGATCTTGCCCCAAGTGGAGGAGTTCAAGTACCTCGGAGTCTTGTTCACGAGTGAGGGAAGAGTGGATCGTGAGATCGACAGGCGGATCGGTGCGGCGTCTTCAGTAATGCGGACGCTGTATCGATCCGTTGTGGTGAAGAAGGAGCTGAGCCGGAAGGCGAAGCTCTCAATTTACCGGTCGATCTACGTTCCCATCCTCACCTATGGTCATGAGCTTTGGGTTATGACCGAAAGGACAAGATCACGGGTACAAGCGGCCGAAATGAGTTTCCTCCGCCGGGTGGCGGGGCTCTTCCTTAGAGATAGGGTGAGAAGCTCTGTCATCCGGGGGGAGCTCAAAGTAAAGCCGCTGCTCCTCCACATGGAGAGGAGCCAGATGAGGTGGTTCGGGCATCTGGTCAGGATGCCACCCGAACGCCTCCCTAGGGAGGTGTTTAGGGCACGTCCGACCGGTAGGAGGCCACGGGGGAAGACCCAGGACACGTTGGGAAGACTATGTGTCACGTTCAAACACAGGACATCTATTAAACAAGACAAAAAGGCAAGGAATCAAACAGAGACAGAATTCAATTTGGACTCAATTGAGGAGAGACGGCTTCAACCTGTAACCTCTTACAGTGTCTTAGCACGCTCTGACGAAGAAGGTTTTCGTCTCCTCTTTTAATTCAGATGTTCCATGTTCACGCACCAACATATGTCACAGCAGGAATTGGGAGTATGTAAAACAGTCATTGTTTTCGGTCGCCTTGAAGTCCAAGAAGAGGACTTCTCGGGCTTGGGCTCTTCCTGGATCCAGCTGGGGCAGTTGTTGGAGGACAATGGACAACCCCTCCCGTCTCCTGTCCACAGCAACTTCAAGAGGGCAGCGGGTCGTAAATAGCGTTGACCAAATAGTTGGAAGAGAGTTTGGGAACCACTTCAAAGAGAGTTCGTTTAACACTTCAAAGGGAGTTCCTCCGGGAGTTGAGCACATCCTGCCATCTGTCCGTGCTGAAATCACAGTGGCGCCTCACGAGCCCTCCTCCTCCCGTTAGGCCTCCAAAGACAGCACCCACAATACCACGTTTCTTTTGTGATAACTTACAAACAATTATTCCAACACTATGTCTCCCGGCTGGCCTGGGAACGCCTCGGGGTCCCACAGGAAGAGCTGGACGAAGTGGCTGGGGAGAGGGAAGTCTGGGCTTCCCTGCTTAGGCTGCTGCCCCCGCGGCCCGACCTCGGATAAGCGGAAGAAGATGGATGGATGGATGGATGTATTCTGATTTTATTTACGAATTAAACAATGTGCCAACTTCACTGGCTTTGGGTTTTGTACTTGGGAGAGTCAAGAGTTTTCTGAGGTGGTACTTGTTAAAAAATAAAATAAAAAAGTTTGACAACCACTGGTCTAATGTGCATACTTTACATTTGTGTTTAATTGCGATGCAACACCTGCAGCAGGTCTTTCAATGCGTGCTTCCGCCACGCCAAGTGCTAATGGACGACACGAGTGCACATTGAAGGACCCCAACCCTCGGTAATTACACTCAGGTGCATTTGAGAACGTCTGTCAGCGAGCCTGATTGCATGACCCCTTCGCCCGAGGGTTTATTTATGCACTTTTTGCATGCATTTGTTCGTGCAAACTTTACAGCGTGACCCGAAAAAGTCACAGGATGAATGCCAGTGAGACTTCTCTGGCCAGAAAGCAATAAAAATGTCCTTTAGTTGAGTTTTTTTTTTTTTTTTTTTTATGGTGGCAGAGGGATGATGCCAATATCATATAATATAATTTCATCTTTTACCAGGCAAAAAAAAAAAATGGACTCTTGTTTCATGGGAAGGCTTTTTGTCACACGGCCAATTAAAGTTTTTCTATGCAGTAAACCCGACTTGGACAGTTATTGGGAAATAGACAGTAAAAAAAACACAACTATTAAAAAGTTGGCCTCCATTATAATGTCTTGTCAATCCTGCAGCAACAACCGCTTGCACAAGATAATGACGACCAATGCGAGAGCTGTGTCAAATATAATAGCCGGTTTATCTTTCTTCTGTCAGGCACATTTAGTGTCATAAATATTGCAAGTAGAGATCACCGACATATTAAAAAAACGACCCTAAAAACTACAAGCACAATAATATAGACTTTGTTCTTGCTGTCTGCATCCATTTATTCCTCCTTTGGTCTCCCCGCCCCTGGTCGGCGTAGCGAATGTCGGTTTGAACCCCATAAAACCCAACCAAAAAATATCCAGTGTCTCTTTCGCTCGCGTTACCTTATTGCAGTTAAATAGCCGGTGTCAGGTTCAAACACTGATGACATCTACAAACCCCGTTTCCATATGAGTTGGGAAATTGTGTTAGATGTAAATATAAACGGAATACAATGATTTGCAAATGATTTTAACCCATTTTCAGTTGAATATGCTACAAAGACAACATACAGGTAAAAGCCAGTAAATTAGAATATTTTGAAAAACTTGATTTATTTCAGTAATTGCATTCAAAAGGTGTAACTTGTACATTATATTTATTCATTGCACACAGACTGATGCATTCAAATGTTTATTTCATTTAATTTTGATGATTTGAAGTGGCAACAAATGAAAATCCAAAATTCCGTGTGTCACAAAATTAGAATATTACTTAAGGCTAATACAAAACAGGGATTTTTAGAAATGTTGGCCAACTGAAAAGTATGAAAATGAAAAATATGAGCATGTACAATACTCAATACTTGGTTGGAGCTCCTTTTGCCTCAATTACTGCGTTAATGCGGCGTGGCATGGAGTCGATGAGTTTCTGGCACTGCTCAGGTGTTATGAGAGCCCAGGTTGCTCTGATAGTGGCCTTCAACTCTTCTGCGTTTTTGGGTCTGGCATTCTGCATCTTCCTTTTCACAATACCCCACAGATTTTCTATGGGGCTAAGGTCAGGGGAGTTGGCGGGCCAATTTAGAACAGAAATACCATGGTCCGTAAACCAGGCACGGGTAGATTTTGCGCTGTGTGCAGGCGCCAAGTCCTGTTGGAACTTGAAATCTCCATCTCCATAGAACAGGTCAGCAGCAGGAAGCATGAAGTGCTCTAAAACTTGCTGGTAGACGGCTGCGTTGACCCTGGATCTCAGGAAACAGAGTGGACCGACACCAGCAGATGACATGGCACCCCAAACCATCACTGATGGTGGAAACTTTACACTAGACTTCAGGCAACGTGGATCCTGTGCCTCTCCTGTCTTCCTCCAGACTCTGGGACCTCGATTTCCAAAGGAAATGCAAAATTTGCTTTCGTCAGAAAACATGACTTTGGACCACTCAGCAGCAGTCCAGCTGGTGTCGGTCCACTCTGTTTCCTGAGATACAAAAATATTCTGTAACAATGTAAACATTTAAAACTTTTAACATTTAACAAAATTAAAAGTAGCTTATTTGCTTTTTAATGTGCAAATATAAAAGTAAACATCCAGTGCAAATCTTAATATTCTGGAATAGTATAAGCATTTCAAAAGTAAAAGTATTGCTTATTTTGCTTTAAAATGTGCAAAAATAAAGATAAACATCCAATACAAAAAAGTGCAAAACGGAAATATCCTGTAACAAGTGTAAACATTTCAACAAAAGTAAAAGTATTGCTTATTTGCTAAAATGTGCAAAAATAAAGCTAAACATCCAATACAAAAAAGTGTACAGTGTAAACATTTCAACAAAAGTAAAAGTATTGCTTATTTTGCTTAATAACACAACAATGATAGTATGATTAAAGTGAAAGTTAATTGTTGGTTTGTACATAGTATATGTAACTGTTAATGTTGTAAAAGGTATTTGCACAACTAATTAACGTTAGCGTTTGTGACACGTCTTGTGCCGTGGGGTTCTTTCAGGACCGACAGACTGAACGCCAGACGGCTTTGCCAGGTTTACAATCTTTTAATTTTACACAGTCTTTTCTCTTCCAACTGCGCGGATCGCGCACCTGGGCACGTTTGCGGCGTCGCTCCCGGCGCGCCCCGCCTCGCCGCTCGCTCGCCGCCGCCGCCTCTCCACAGCGTTAAAGAGGAGCGCGTCTTTGTAAACACTGAACAGGCACGCCAAACGCGCCTCTCAGAGCGAAACGGTGCTTTAGTTTATGAATTTACAACGCAGATACAAATGACACATTCATGTTTTTGTGTAATAATGACAACGTATACGCACGCGGACGATTGACTTGTTGATGGTGATGGCAAGAACGCTGTCGGGGGTTTTCTTTTCAAATGTTCGTTCATAGCCGTTGTGCTGCTATGATAGGCCATTTCCGCTCGACACAGTGTGCATACAACAACATTATTAGGCCGTTTATTGAAATACTCCCACACTTTTGGCGTGCTTTTTTTCCCCTCGCTCGCATCGTCTGCTTTGCGCTCCGCCATGACAGTAAAGTAGTGTGACGTAAATATGCGACGCGCCGACGCACAAAAACGGCGTCGACTTATTTACGTAACCGATGACGTCGACTACGTCGACGCGTCGTTTCAGCCTTAATCGTGACCCCAAGAATCGATTTGAATCAAATCGTGACCCCAAGAATCGATTTGAATCGAATCGTGACCCCAAGAATCGATATTGAATCGAATCGTGACCCCAAGAATCGTTTTGAATCGAATCGTGACCCCAAGAATCGATTTGAATCGAATCGTGACCCCAAGAATCGATATTGAATCGAATCGTGGGACACCCAAAGATTCACAGCCCTATGAATAGAGAATCCTTTTGAATCGGAAAAAATATCGTTTATGAATCGAGAATCGCGTTGAATCGGAAAAAAAAAAAAGAAAAAGATTTTGAACTGCTAACGATGGATTCTGATGCGTCATCTATGTTGCTGCTTCTTGATCTTAGCGCTGCTTTCGATACCGTCGATCATAATATTTTATTAGAGTGTATCAAAACACGTATTGGTATGTCAGACTTAGCCTTGTCGTGGTTTAACTCTTATCTTACTGACAGGATGCAATGCGTCTCCCATAACAATGTGACCTCGGACTATGTTAAGGTAACGTGCGGAGTTCCTCAGGGTTCGGTTCTTGGCCCTGCACTCTTTAGTATTTACATGCTGCCGCTAGGCGACATCATACGCAAATACGGTGTTAGCTTTCATTGTTATGCTGATGACACCCAACTCTACAATCCGGTGCAGAACATATCTGTCTTTGATCTTAATGTCTCTGTGCATCGTCCCTTCAAATAAAGACCAAACCAAACAAAATGTTTCTTCCAAAACCTCCGCGCACATTGGACGGCGCCAACGAAGCGCCATCTGTTGGGCTTTTTGTCACTTTGCACAGTTTTGGGTGCCGACAGAGCCCCGGATTAAGCGCGGCGCCAAAATCAAAGCAGCTTGTCCGCCGTTTTGTCAGCCGACTCTGTGAGGGCCAACACGCTCGTCCTAAATGAAGTGTTTTGTCACCGCCACAAACAGACTTATGTGAGAGTGCGTCTTCTTCTTATCTTTTTTTTTTTTGTCTTTTCAGCAAATGGTAAAAGTGCAGCCTTTAATGAAAACCTCTTCCCAAGTCATTGACTTATTTATTGGAGCTTTCTACTGCGCAGAAAGCTTGTACTTATTTGTTTTTTTTCCATATCAAAGTTTATTTATAAAGCCCTAAATCACAAGTGTCTCAAAGGGCTGCACAAGCCACTACGACATCCTCGGCTCAGATCCCACATCAGGGCAAAGAAAAACTCAACCCAATGGGATGACAATGAGAAACCTTGGAGGGGACTATAAAAAGACTATAAAAAATGGGTGCCATTGCCTCCCTGCTTGGCACTCAGCATCAAGGGTTGGAATTGGGGGTTAAATCACCAAAAAATGATTCCTGGGCGCGGCCACCGCTGCTGCTCACTGCTCCCCTCACCTCCCAGGGGGTGATCAAGGGTGATGGGTCAAATGCAGAGAATACATTTGCCACACCTAGTGTGTGTGTGACAATCATATAATAATATATATATATATATATATTAGAGATGCGCGGTTTGCGGACACAACCGCGGAGTCCGCGGATTATCCGCGGGTCGGGCGGTTGAAATAAAAAAAAAAAAAGATTTTATCCGTGGGTCGGGTCGGGCGGTTGAAATTAAAAAAAATTAGATTTTAAATAGATTCAGGCGGGTGGCAGTTAAACCAATTGGGAAATATATAAACATAGTTAAATGTTGTTACCCACATACGAAAAACGAGCAGGCACCTGCAGCATATGCCACAACAGAAGAAGAAAAAAAAAGAGATGGACACTTTTACGGAGCGGAGAAGGCCCCCGACGCCTCGCCGGGGTCCGGGACCGAGGCCCCTTCCCCCGAGAGGGCCCCACCGGGAGCCGTAGCTGAGGCGATCCGCGAGAAGGGCCCGACGCACGTCCAGGGTCACCACCGCGCCCACCGCACCGACACCCCGCCTCGTCCGCCTTCGCCGCGGCCGGCGTCACGCGCAGCAGGTAAGCAGCTTACCTGCCCGCCACCCCCGTGGCCGGGGGCTCGTAACAGGGGTCACTCCGCGCGCTCCGCCCGCGCAGCTTACCTGCCCGCCACCCCCGTTGCCGGGGGCGCGTAACAGGGGTCACTCCGCGCGCAGTGCGCTCACGAAAGGGGTGGGGCTCACCCTGGTGAGCCGAGTGGGCCACTTTTGGTAAGCAGAACTGGCGCTGCGGGATGAACCGAACGCCGGGTTAAGGCGCCCGATGCCGACGCTCATCAGACCCCAGAAAAGGTGTTGGTTGATATAGACAGCAGGACGGTGGCCATGGAAGTCGGAACCCGCTAAAGAGTGTGTAACAACCCACCTGCCGAATCAACTAGCCCTGAAAATGGATGGCGCTGGAGCGTCGGGCCTATACCCGGCCGTCGCCGGCAGCGAGAGCCGCGAGGGCTAGGCCACGACGAGTAGGGCGCGAGCCCGGGTGGATCCGCCGCGGGTGCGAGGAACATCGCACCTCCACGCGCTTGGAGGTGCGCTCAGCGCGGCTCCCAGATGATTGCGCACTGGTGTGCGTCTGGGCCGTGACAGCGTGGCACGCATTGAATGTCTGTGCTGCATTGGATCAGTCTCCTTTCTTTAACAGGCAAAAGCGTTATAACCTCACTAATGCCTTGCATCGTCTATATTAGATATATAACAACGGGCGGGTGCGGGCGGGTGCGGTTTTGATTAAATGTTAGTTCGGGTGGATGCGGATGGTTGACGACTTTTGTGATGCGGTTGCGGATGAAATAATTGCCTATCCGCGCATCTCTAATATATATATATATATATATATATATATATATATATATATATATATATATATATATATATGTATGTGTGGGGGAAAAAATCACAAGACTATTTCATCTCTACAGGCCTGTTTCATGAGGGGGGGTTCCCTCAATCATCAGGAGATTTTAATGGGAGCATTCACATACCATGGATTATATAGGGAACAGAGTGGGTGGGTACAGGCTGGTGTAGGGGCGTGGTGATTGGCTCATGTGTTACCTAGGAGGTGTTTCCGTCTGTGGCGGCATGCTGATACAATTTCGCTGCGCTTGTTGAGGGATGACAGGTCTGGACGGTAAATAATAAACAGTTTCTCTTTCAAGCATAGGTTGCATCTTTTATTACCACTATAGTAAGGTGTGCTGGATGCAAGAATTTGCCATGTTATTGAATATTCAACATTATTGTCTTTGAGGTCCCAAATGTGTTTGCTGAGTTCTGTGGTATTCCGCAGGTTTTGGTTCCTGAAAGAAGCCTTGTGATTGTTCCATCTGGTTTTGAACTCTCCCTCGGTTAATCCTACATATGTGTCGGATGTGTTAATGTCCTTGCGTGCTGCCTTAGATTGGTAGACAACTGATGTTTGTAAGCACCCCCCGTTGAGAGGGCAATCAGGTTTCTTTCGACAGTTGCAACCTCTGTTGGTTTTGGAGTCGCTCTGTCCGGGGGCCGACGGCTCATTTGCAATTGTTTTGTTGTGGTTTGAGATGATTTGTCGTATATATATATATATATATATATATATATATATATATATATATATATATATATATATATATATACTGTACTTTGTGGTGGTCCCCTACTATACATTTCTTGTCTTTTTCAAGGGGCACTTCTTCCATGGCTGTGAAGGCACCGTTCTGGTGGCGTTTGACAGATGCTCCTCATGAAGAGGATGAGAAGTTACCTCGGGGCTTTAAAAACATAAACGCCGCCGTAAAACAAAGCCCGCCACTCGCACATTTATCCTAATTTACTTCTTCGGCCTCTTTTCTCCTCTTCTCCTCCTCCTTCTTCGTCGTCGTCGTCGTCGTCTCTAATCCCCTTTTCATCGTCCTCAGCGGGCTGATTTACTGTTGCCATCCATCGCTCTCCCGTCTCCTTCTTTTTCTTTTTTTTTTTTTTACCACCTCTCTCTTGTTTATTTCTCCACCTTCCCCCCCCCTCACCCCCTTTTTCCCTCTCCTCTCTTCTTCTTCTTCTTCTTCTGCACCTGCTCTGCTCTCTCCCCGGCTCATTTTCTCTTTCTATGGTATCACTGCAGACTCATGTAGTCAATTATCCATTCTGTTAATGAGCAGATAAATCTAATTGCTCTCTCCTTCAGTGCCCGACGGCATCTCTCTCTTTCTCTCTCTCTCTCTCTCTCTGCCACCTCCCGTCATTCCTCAAGCCTGTCACACTCCTTTGGCCTCGCGGTGCTCTGACAAGCGTCGCGGCTGCCTCATTCTTGTCGCGTCTGTTTACTTCTTTCACGCTCCTTGACCTTTACCCCCCCCCGCCCTTCTACCGCTCTTTCCCGCTCCGTTCGTGGCTGATAATATCCCCGCGTTATCAACAAACGTTTCATAGCCTCAGCCTCGATGTGCCGGAGCAGAAAGTAATTAGGGCTTATCAACAAACGCGCCAGAGCAAGCACAAACGAGCGCGATGAGGTCCTTTACATATTTTAGCCGTATAGACGAGGCGAGTTCAAAGCGAGCTGCACATTTGTTTGTTTGGGCAGAATCAACTCTTCATCTCGGTGGGGAACCGTGTTTAAGAACGTAGATTGCATCCGGTATATATACCGCTATATTAAAAATGTGTGATTATTCTGACGATTGTATAAGACTTAATTATATCTATAGGCATAAGATACGGATCTTTGTTTAATTAGAATACATAAATATTGATAAGCGAGGAGAGCAAACTGCTATAACGTGGTGTCAAAATATTAGGGGTGTTCGGTACGTACCTCGGTTTAGAGGTCACGGTTCGGTTCATTTTCGGTACAGTAAGAAAACAACAAAATATAATTTTTTGGGGTTATTTATTTACCAAATATGCAAAATCTTCCACCAAAAATATTTTTCTTAGTGAAATATTTGATGTGAAGTACCGTATTTTCCGCACCATAAGCCGCCCTGGGTTATAAGCCGCGCCTTCAATGAACGGCATATTTCAAAACTTTGTCCACCTATAAGCCGCCCCGTGTTGTAAGCCGCATCTAACTGCGCTAAAGGAATGTCAAAAAAACAGTCAGATAGGTCAGTCAAACTTTAATAATATATTAAAAACCAGCGTGATGTGGGCGCGCATGGAGTCGTATATCAACATGGACGGAGCTGCGTGAAAAAAAGCCACCCGGCCTCTTCGCGTAAACTTCCCTTAACCACTCGCTCATCTTTTCTTCATCCATCCATCCCTTCGAGTTAGCTTTTATGATGATGCCGGCTGGAAAGGTCTCTTTTGGCAAGGTCTTCCTTTTGAATATCACCATGGGTGGAAGTTTCTGGCCATTAGCATGGCAAGCTAGAACCACAGTGAAGGATGACTTCTCATTCCCTGTGGTGCGAATATTCACCGTACGTGCTCCCGTTGTATCCACAGTGCGGTTCACAGGAATATCAAAAGTCAGTGGAACCTCGTCCATGTTGATAATGTTCTCTGGCCGGATCTTTTTTTCAGCTATCTTGTTTTTACAATATGCACGGAAAGTAGCCAGCTTTTCTTGAAAGTCTTTAGGCAGTTGCTGTGAAATAGTAGTCCGTGTGCGGATGGAGAGATTGCGTCTTTTCATGAACCGGAAACCTGTCGCTTAGTAGGAGCCATTTTGTGGTCTTTACAGATGTAAACACACAAAGGAAATGAAACGTAATATCCGCGCGCTTCTTCTTCTTCTTCTACGCGGGCGGGTGGTTGCTTACAGTAGAAGAAGAAGCGCTTCCTCTTCTATGGGGGCGGGTGCTTACCTTGGCGGTTGCTTGCGTAGAAGAAGAAGCACTTCCTCTTCTACGGGGAAAAAAGATGGCGGCTGTTTACCGTAGTTGCGAGACCGAAACTTTATGAAAATGAATCTTAATATTAATCCATATATAAAGCGCACCGGGTTATAAGCCGCACTGTCAGCTTTTGAGAAAATTTGTGGTTTTTAGGCGCGGCTTATAGTGCGGAAAATACGGTAATTTTTGGGTTATTTATTTACCAAATATGCAAAATCTTCCACCAAAAATATTTTTCTTAGTGAAATATTTGATGTGAAGTAATGGGAACCTTGGATAGGTCAATAATTCATAATACCATTGATTTTGATTAGGGATGTCCCGATCCAGGTTTTTGCATTTCCGATCCGATACCGATATTGTTTTTGCACTTCCGATCCGATACCGATACTGACCGATACCGATACTGACCGATACTGGCCTATCCGAGCATGTATTAAAGTTTAAAGTTATTTCGCCTACTTAGTTGTCAGAATCATGTTGAAAAGGGTTTTAGTACTCTTGATAACAACTAGCCAGCTGAATTAGGGGAGTTTGAATAATACACAATGGTTGGTAACAAGAAACTGACCTGTTTATTCAAGGATAAACACAAAATAGACAAAATTATACATGACAAACAGAAATGGCATCATTGAACTAGGGCTGGGCGATATGGCCGTTTTTTAATATTGCGATATTTTAAGGCCATATTGCGATACACGATATATATCTCGATATTTTGCCTTAGCCTTGAATGAACACTTGATGCATATAATCACAGCAGTATGATGATTCTATGTGTCTACATTAAACTTTCATGCAGAGAAGGAAATCACAACTAAAAAAAAAATCACTATTTTTTTCATACGGTGTTGATCTGGAAATGTTTGCCTCTGCATTTTGATGGTGTGGACGTGTGGCACCAAACGGAGATAAGCGTCTCGACAGACGTCGCAATATTTGAACAATGATGACGAAATCTGTTTTCTCTGTCGTGTCCGTGTGTCGAAAATTGTTATGCGCTTATTTTTTTTATTTGATTTTGTGCGTGGCATAGATTTGCTATGCGCAGAGGACGCTTGAGCAGTGCGCAATTGCACAGGCGAGCACCTTAGAGGGAGCGTTGCTCGCACGGCTGCGCTAGCATCACAGCTAACGTTAGCCATGCTGCTACCTCTCTGCTCGGGGAGGGCTTATACGTATGTGACGTATGACGTGACAGTATGTGACGTGTGTAAGAAGGTGCGCTTGCTGTCTGTGAGAGGGAGACACAGGAAAGAGTGAGAAGAGCCTGTCGTGTAATGCCAGCAGCTAAAAGCAACTGTGTGAGAATCCATAGACCCGTGGATGTGTTGAAGGTGTGCTGGAAAATGCGGAACGGAAATTAGGGAGCAGCAGAAAAGTGGAATGTATTATTTAAATCGGTGCGTTGGAAAACTTTTTAACTTTTAACTTTTTAAAACTGGATCTGGATCGACATTTTTCCATGCCTTGCCGATACGCATTTTTTGGCAAATATCGGCGGCCGATCCGATCCAAATATCGGATCGGGACATCCCTAATTTTGATTCAATATTATGTTTTGAGCAATGACAGTTTGAAAGACAAAAAAAAAACAGCTTTGTTTTATTAGTCAACATTACAACTTTTTCTAAATTACATTTCACCTTTAAGCTTTTTTATTTCACTTTTGTTATGTTTTTGTTTATTTTAATAGTGTTTTTAGAATGTGCCGTGGGCCTTTAAAACATTAGCTGTGGGCCGCAAATGGCCCCCGGGGCACACTTTTGACACCCCTGCTATAGATAATAAAAAATTAAATGTGATAAATCTACGGATAAAAAGCAGAGCCTGGCGACGCATGTGTGTTTATCATAACTCTCTCTCTCTCTCTGTCTCTGCCCCTCCCTCACCAATGCTGCTGCACGCACAATTTGTTTTGTTTTTAACCCCTTCTTAACCCTGAACGCACATTGAAAATACACGCAAACCTAACTCAAAATGCCGGACATTTGAGGCATTTAAGGGGGCGGGGGCGTTGTTGGGGGCGGGGCTAAGAGGGGAGGAGTATATTTACAGCTACAATTCACCAAGTCAAGTATTTCATATATATATATATATATATATATATATATATATATATATATATATATATATATATATATATATATATATATATATATATATATATGTATGTGTGGGAAAAAAATCACAAGACTATTTCATCTCTACAGGCCTGTTTCATGAGGGGGGGGGGGTTCCCTCAATCATCAGGAGATTTTAATGGGAGCATTCACATACCATGGTTTATATAGGGCACAGAGTGGGTGGGTACAGGCTGGCGTAGGGGCGTGGTGATTGGCTCATGTGTTACCTAGGAGGTGTTTCCGTCTGTGGCGGCATGCTGTTACAATTTCGCTGCGCTTGTTGAGGGATGACAGGTCTGGACGGTAAATAATAAACAGTTTCTCTTTCAAGCATAGGTTGCATCTTTTATTACCACTATTGTAAGGTGTGCTGGATGCAAGAATTTGCCATGTTATTGAATATTCAACATTATTGTCTTTGAGGTCCCAAATGTGTTTGCTGAGTTCTGTGGTATTTCGCAGGTTTTTGTTCCTGAAAGAAGCCTTGTGATTGTTCCATCTGGTTTTGAATTCTCCCTCGGTTAATCCTACATATGTGTCGGATGTGTTAATGTCCTTGCGTGTTACCTTAGATTGGTAGACAACTGATGTTTGTAAGCACCCCCCGTTGAGGGGGCAATCAGGTTTCTTTCGACAGTTACATCCTTTGTTGGTTTTGGAGTCGCTCTGTCTGGGGGCCGACGGCTCATTTGCAATTGTTTTGTTGTGGTTTGAGATGATTTGTCGTATATTGTTCATGCAGCTGTAGCTCAATTTAATGTTGTTCTTGTTGAATACTTTTCTTAGGATGTTGTCTTTGGGAAAGTGTTTGTCAATCAGATTGAGGAATTTGTGTCCAATGTTAGTTGAGACGTTTTTGCTGTATGGGGGGTTGTACCAGATGATGTCGTTTCGTTTTCTGTTCTTTTTTGGCTGGTTTCCTGGCGTGGGTTCATAGGTGAGGGTGAAATTGTATCCGCTTTCATCAAGGGCTTTTTGGTACGGGGGGGTTGCTTGGTCAAATTCAGCTTTGCTAGATGACAGCATCGATAGCCTTTTATTAATTCCGGTAGGTATTCTTTTCGTGGTGGTGGGTGGGTGGTTGCTGTCATGGTGCACGTATTGGAGTGTTGTGTTGGGTTTCGTGAATGGTTGGTAGCTGTTATTTCTCAGGTTGAAAGTGACGTCAAGGAAGTTGACGGTTTGCTTGTTGGCTTCAATCGTGATCCGTAGGTCGTTCTCTTTGAAAATTTGGCATATGCGCTTCTTGGTATTCTCGCTGCTCCTTGGCGAGGCGCGGCACACTGCCAGTCCGTCATCACGGTATATATATATATATATTTTTTTTTTTAAATAAAATAAATACTTGAATTTCAGTGTTCATTTATTTACACATATACACACACATAACTCATCTACTCATTGTTGAGTTAAGGGTTGAATTGTCCATCCTTGTTCTATTCTCTGTCACTATTTTTCCAACCATGCTGAACACCCTTTCGCAGGTACCCAGAAAGGTTTCGAGTACCACCAAAAAAACTGAATCTCTGAAGACAGTATAAAAATCTGTGTTAAAGGTGTACAAATACTGTTTGTATAATAAGCATGTTATTTTTTTTTACAAAGGAGGGTTAAGAGTTTAGTACTAAAAAAAAAGAAAAAAGAATGTGGCTTAAGTACAGTTTTTTAATTGAGCTGCTGCATTTTTTTGGTTGGGTTGTTTATTTATTTTGAATAACTTCTATACATTTCTAAAAGGGGAGTAATGTAATAGAGTGATCTATGTTTGTCTGTTGCCATCTCCTGGTGAATGTTGGCTATAGCGTACTGGGGGTTACTTTTTGGTTGGCCAACGATTTACGTGGTGTTGCGCACCTGACGTCACTCAGGTCCGCATGGAGCTGGAAGGGGGCGTGGCTTCCAGCTCCGCCTGAATTTCGGTAGAAAATTTGTCCCGGGAGGTTTTCGGGAGAGGCGCTGAATTTCGGGAGGGTTGGCAAGTATGCAAAAGGGACAAGCGGTAGAAAATGGATACATGGAAAATAAGAAATTATTACTTTAAAAAAGTACTTTTCTACTTGTGAGTGTTGATGACACAGCTTTGCAACACTTGATATTCTAGTTTCAAGCATGTTTTTACTCAATATAGGTCATCAAATCTCAGCAACAAGCTGTAATATCTTACTGAGAACAACATAAACACAACAGAACAAATACCCAGAAGCCCTTGCAGCACTAACTCTTTTAGGACCAAAACAAGTAAAACATAAAATCTGCTTAGTGAGAAGAATTATCTTATCAGACAGAAAATAAGCAAATATCACCCTTATTTGAGATATTTAATCTTACCTAGATTTCAGTATTTGCAGTGTGAGAGCATTTTGCAAGGTTTAGGCAAGAATCCAAGAGTATTTTTTCTGCTCACGCCATAGTCACGAGAACAAGGTGACCACGGACGTGTCGACACTCCGTAATGTATGTGAGGTGTTGGCAGGAAAAAGTGGTCCCGGGGTCGTAATTGACGCTGCCCGGATGGCGGGGGGGCCACTGTAATAACACACATTACTGTGTGGTGAGGGGTCACGCTGAATTATCACTTACTGTCGCGCAGGAAACAAAGCGGACGTGGCGAGCATGCTAATCCCCCGATGGATGCTCACCGCCGGGGGTTCAAACCGCCGCCTTTTCTCCCTGCCTGGGACGTGATGAGCAAACAGTCCGGCTGAGTCAGTGCTGCAGGAGTGCAGTTCAAGCAGGATTTCCACAGGCTGAGTTCTCCTCTCCAAAGTTATTGACAAGCTATTTATCAAGCTCGGCGTCTTCGGATAGCGTGGCGACTCGCAAATTGAGAGTGGCAAAGGTTTGTCCAGCTGCTAGAAGTCTAATTTGGCGGACAGAAACAATCAAGTTAACACTGGGTGAGCGTTGTTGAAGGCGTGTTCACATATTAAGTGTCAAAAGAAGGTGCAACCTGTTATGCTCTCAATTTTGGGGGCACAGCTAAAATGTATCGTCAAGGGGGCGAAATGATTAAACTTTATATCATAGGCCAGATTGATATAGTTTCTATCGTATATCATTCAAATTGCACAATATAAATGATATACCGTATTTTCCGCACTATTAGCCGCACCTAAAAACCACAAATTTACTCAAAAGCTGACAGTGCGGCTTATAACCCGGTGCGCTTTATATATGGATTAATATTAAGATTCATTTTCATAAAGTTTAGGTCTCGCAACTACGGTAAACAGCCGCCATCTTTTTTCCCCGTAGAAGAGGAAGTGCTTCTTCTTCTACGGTAAGCAACCGCCAAGGTAAGCACCCGCCCCCATAGAAGAAGAAGCGCGCGGGTATTACGTTTCATTTCCTTTGTGTGTTTACATCTGTAAAGACCACAAAATGGCTCCTACTAAGCGACACACTGTGGTTCTAGCTTGCCATGCTAATGGCCAGAAACTTCCACCCATGGTGATATTCAAAAGGAAGACCTTGCCAAAAGAGACCTTTCCAGCCGGCGTCATCATAAAAGCTAACTCGAAGGGATGGATGGATGAAGAAAAGATGAGCGAGTGGTTAAGGGAAGTTTACGCGAAGAGACCGGGTGGCTTTTTTTACGCAGCTTTGTCCATGTTGATATACGACTCCATGCACGCCCACATCACAGATGGTGTCAAAAAACAAGTGAAGCACACAAATACAACACTCGCCGTCATTCCGGGTGGATTAACCAAAGAACTCCAACCGCTCGATATTGGTGTCAACAAGGCATTTAAAGCATGACTGCGAACGGCGTGGGAACAATGGATGACAGAAGGCGAACACACATTCACTAAGACAGGGAGACAGCGCCGGACGACATACGCCAACATCTGCCAGTGGATCGTAAATGCCTGGGCGGATATTTCGGTCTCAACTGTGGTCCGAGCTTTCCGGAAGGCAGGATTCACAGAACTGCTGGACAACAGCGACACTGACTCTGATGACTTCGACGAGACGGAGCCGGCCATTTTGGATCCCGTAGTATTCGCCCAACTTTTTAATTCGGACACCGTAGGAGAAGAATTCGAGGGATTTATGAATGAAGAATAACTTCAGAAAGTGAGTGTTATGTTTATTTTGTGTGTTGTGACATTAACGTTCGAGCAACATTAAGTTATTGCTATTGCTCTGCACTATTTTGAATTTTACTATGTTTGTGATTGCACATTACCGTACATTTTGGGAGTGAACAGAGTTGTTAGAACGCTGGTTTTTAATATATTATTAAAGTTTAACTGACCTATCTGACTGTTTTTTTGACATTCCCTGTAGCGCAGTTAGATGCGGCTTATAACACGGGGCGGCTTATAGGTGGACAAAGTTTTGAAATATGCCGTTCATTGAAGGCGCGGCTTATAACACGGGGCGGCTTATGGTGCGGAAAATACGGTACATCTCATTGTGCAACATGAGAATGTTTTGAGGAAAACTCAATGTGATCTCTGAAAGGGGGACACATTCTTTCCAAAGTTGGACCCCCGCCCCGGACATAAAATACAAGTACCGTATTTTTCGGAGTATAAGTCGCACCTGCCGAAAATGCATAATAATGAAGGAAAAAAACATATATAAGTCGCACTGGGGAAAGAAACTGCGACTTATAGTCCGAAAAATACGGTACTTATAGCACATGAAAAACAAGATTAGTCATTTTCATTGCAAGTGGCATACTTGCCAACCTTGAGACCTCCGATTTCGGGAGGTGGGGGGCGTGGTTGGGGGCGTGGTTCAGATATATATATATATATATATATATATATATAAGAAATACTTGACTTTCAGTGAATTCTAGCTGTATATATATATATATATATATATATATATATATATATATATATATATATATGTGTGTGGGAAAAAAAAATCACAAGACTACTTCATCTCTACAGGCCTGTTTCATGAGGGGTTCCCTCAATCATCAGGGGATTTTAATGGGAGCATTCACATACCATGGTTTATATAGGGCACAGAGTGGGTGGGTACAGGCTGGCGTAGGGGCGTGGTGATTGGCTCATGTGTTACCTAGGAGGTGTTTCCGTCTATGGCGGCATGTTGTTACAATTTCGCTGCGCTTGTTGAGGGATGACAGGTCTGGACGGTAAATAATAAACAGTTTCTCTTTCAAGCATAGGTTGCATCTTTTATTACCACTATTGTAAGGTGTGCTGGATGCAAGAATTTGCCATGTTATTGAATATTCAACATTATTGTCTTTGAGGTCCCAAATGTGTTTGCTGAGTTCTGTGGTATTTCGCAGGTTTTTGTTCCTGAAAGAAGCCTTGTGATTGTTCCATCTGGTTTTGAATTCTCCCTCGGTTAATCCTACATATGTGTCGGATGTGTTAATGTCCTTGCGTGTTACCTTAGATTGGTAAACAACTGATGTTTGTAAGCACCCACCGTTGAGAGGGCAATCAGGTTTCTATATATATATATATATATATATATATATATATATATATATATATATATATATATATATATATATATAAATATATATATATAAATATATATATATAAATAAAAGAAATACTTGAATTTCAGTGTTCATTTATTTACACATATACACACACATAACACTCATCTACTCATTGTTGAGTTAAGGGTTGAATTGTCCATCCTTGTTCTATTCTCTGTCACTATTTCAGAACACACACATTATACAAATATACATTATAAAATCAATAAGAAAACGGGAGCTCTAATTTGGTGAGTCTGAATTAGGATCAGAAGTTCCTATATAAACATTGCGCACTCACGTCGCCTTTTTGTATTGATGACTGCAGCTGTGCACTGGATTCATTCACAAATACAAACTACAACTCACAAACACTTTAGAGTTAGGCTCCACCATCAGAATGTGTACTTAAACTTATAAAGATCACATGGATATTATCCAGTGAGTTGATTCACCAAAACTAACCTGTTATACAGGAGGAAAAAGCACACAGGACGTTTCAATTGTTCACAGACTGGTCGCGCTCATCAGAATGACAAGACACTTCCGGTCTGCAGGTGATAGCATTCGATTGGGAAGAAAAGCCCTACTGCCCCCTACTGACCAATGTGAATACTGATAAATGTGTAATGACAGCTCCAAAAACGAATTCAAACCACAAAATAAAATAAATAAATCAACACAAAAATGTGACACATTATGGGTGGGTCACATATGCATGTACAGTAGATGGCAGTATTGTCCTGTTTAAGAGTGTCACAACATTTCTGTTTACGGCAGACAAACTGCTTTACGGTAGACGAAAACTTGACTGCTGTTGTTGTGTGTTGTTACCGCGCTGGGAGGACGTTAATGAAACTGCCTAACAATAAACCCACATAAGAAACCAAGAACTCGCCCTCCATCATTAGCTGTTTATATTGTGGGAAAGCGGACGTGTGAACAGGCTGTCAACACGTCACTCAGGTCCGCATGGAGCTGGAGGGGGCGTGGCCTCCAGTTCCGCCTGAATTTCGGGAGATTTTCGGGAGAAAATTTGTCCCGGGAGGTTTTCGGGAGAGGCGCTGAATTTCGGGAGTCGCCCGGAAAATCCGGGAGGGTTGGCAAGTATGGCAAGTGGCCCAAATCACTTACCGTATTTTTCGGAGTATAAGTCGCACCGGAGTATAAGTCGCACCTGCCGAAAATGCATAATAAAAGAGGAAAAAACATATATAAGTCGCACTGGAGCCCGGCCAAACTATGAAAAAAAACTGCGACTTATAGTCCGAAAAATACGGTATATTAGAAAATGACCTCATGAGAATGACTGTGGTAATGTTGCACGGTATCAGATGGTCTGAAGCAACGTTCCCTCTGAGGTGCACGCCTGCGCATTCGCCCACAGCAAGTCTATGCCACGCACAGAATAAATAACAATGTTGGTCAATACTGTTCAGTTGTTGCTACGTCTGTCAAAACGCTTCAAAGAAGACATGAATTCTATTGAGCACTTTATTGAGCAACATTTTTTTATATTCGGTCGTAACCACAACACAAGCATTAGCAAAAAAAATTTCAGGTGTACAAACCAGGCCAAAACCAATTCTTTGTCATCTGTCATATCAACAACACCCGCTCGTTCTCTCTCATCTGCACTCACACACACACTCATGTATATATATATATATATATATATATATATATATATATATATATATATATATATATGT
>NC_084551.2:65790000-65802500 GCF_033978685.3 Nerophis lumbriciformis | reverse complement strand
GGATAAATTGTACTTCTAAGAGTAGTTTTAATGCAACATACTTTTACTTTTACTTGAGTATATTTATAGAGAAGAAACGCTACTTTTACTCCGCTACTTTTATCTACATTCAGCTCGCTACTCGCTACTGATTTTTATCCATCTGTTAATGCACGCTTTGTTTGGTTTGGGTTGTCAGCAGAGGTGGGTAGAGTAGCCAGAAATTGTACTCAAGTAAGAGTACTGTTACTTTAGAGATATATTACTCAAGTAAAAGTAAGGAGTAGTCACCCAAATATTTACTTGAGTAAAAGTAAAAAGTATGTTGTGAAAAAACTACTCAAGTACTGAGTAACTGATGAGTAACATACACACTCATATCATATATATATATATATATATATATATATATATATATATATATATATACTGTATATAAGGCTGAAACGACGCATCGACGTAGTCGACGTCATCGGTTACGTAAATACGTCGACGCCATTTTTGTGCGTCGGCGCGTCGCATATTTACGTCACACTACTGTCATGGCGGAGCGCAAAGCAGACGATGCGAGCGAGGGGAAAAAAGCACGCCAAAAGTCGTCAAAAGTGTGAGAGTATTTCAATAAACGGCCTAAAAATGTTGTTGTATGCACACTGTGTCGAGCGGAAATGGCCTATCATAGCAGCACAACGGCTATGAACGAACATTTGAAAAGAAAACCCCCGACAGCGTTCTTGCCATCACCATCAACAAGTCAATCGTCCGCGTGCGTATACGTTGTCATCATTACACAAAAACATGAATGTGTCGTTTGTATCTGCGTTGTAAATTCATAAACTAAAGCACCGTTTCGCTCTGAGAGGCGCGTTTGGCGTGCCTGTTCAGTGTTTACAAAGACGCGCTCCTCTTTAACGCTGTGGAGAGGCGGCGGCGGCGGCGAGCGAGCGGCGAGGCGGGGCGCGCCGGGAGCGACGCCGCAATCGTGCCCAGGTGCGCGATCCGCGCAGTTGGAAGAGAAAAGACTTTGTGTAAAATTAAAAGATTGTAAACCTGGCAAAGCCGTCTGGCGTTCAGTCTGACGGTCCTGAAAGAACCCCACGGCACAAGACGTGTCACAAACGCTAACGTTAATTAGTTGTGCAAATACCTTTTACAACATTAACAGTTACATATACTATGTACAAACCAACAATTAACTTTCACTTTAATCATACTATCATTGTTGTGTTATTAAGCAAAATAAGCAATACTTTTACTTTTGTTGAAATGTTTACACTGTACACTTTTTTGTATTGGATGTTTAGCTTTATTTTTGCACATTTTAGCAAATAAGCAATACTTTTACTTTTGTTGAAATGTTTACACTTGTTACAGAATATTTCCGTTTTGCACTTTTTTGTATTGGATGTTTATCTTTATTTTTGCACATTTTAAAGCAAAATAAGCAATACTTTTACTTTTGAAATGCTTATACTATTGCAGAATATTAAGATTTGCACTGGATGTTTACTTTTATATTTGCACATTAAAAAGCAAATAAGCTACTTTTAGTTTTGTTAAATGTTAAAAGTTTTAAATGTTTACATTGTTACAGAATATTTTGTCATGTTGTTGTCAATGTTGACTGAGTGGCCATACTTTTTTTTTTTTTTGTAAATAAAAGTCATGCCTTTTGAAAAAAACGGGCTTACATTTATTTTTTCATCTTCATTTTAAATAAAAAAAATAATCGGTAAAAGGAAAAATAATCTATAGATTAATCGGAAAAAAATAATCTATAGATTAACCGATTAATCGAAAAAAATAATCGATAGAAAAGTAATCGTTAGCTGCAGCCTTAAATCACTGTCAAATGTACACATCGTGTGGGGACATTTATTAACGCACTGCAGCCTCATAGACAAACAGAGACACTCATACACACACGCATGCATAGAATCACCAATCAGAAGTGCACAGTGTGTTCCCAGGTGCAGCCCACACCTATCAGTTTATGGTTTGCGTAAAGGCTAACTTGTTATTTTCCTTTGTAATCTCTGCCTACTGAGCCTATGGTGCTGTTAAGTTATTGTGGCTCAATTTGCCTTAATTTTTTTTATGTTAATGTATTATTATTTAATATATATTATTGTTTTAGTTGCTTAAGAGATATTCCTGGCTCTGAATTTGCTCATTGCTATTTTTATGTTTTTGTGCATTATTTGTTGCCGTCATCATTAAACGAACAGGTTACTCATCAGTTATAGCAATACTTGAGTAGTTTTTTCACAACATACTTTTTACTTTTACTCAAGTAAATATTTGGGTGACTACTCCTTACTTTTACTTGAGTAATAAATCTCTAAAGTAACAGTACTCTTACTTGAGTACAATTTCTGGCTACTCTACCCACCTCTGGTTATCAGCTCGGAGAAAAAAAACACGGAAAAAGCTTCTCTGCATGCTAATGACTCATTTTAAGTCTGTTTGGCAGCTATTCATGGCGGTGGTAAGCCCGTGTGTATACAACATCATACACTCCTTATTTGGGCTATTTGAAGTGTCTTTTGGAGCCATAATACAGTGATCATCCGCTAAGAAGAAACGTGCAGTTTCATGCAATTTGGAATTTATTTTCAGAAAAAAAAAAAAAACGCCTCTAACCAGGATCTTGCTCAGGAAAGAATACAAGGATTACCTCTGCTTCTTCTTTGGCTTTTTGTGGCTTTTTTTTTTGTTTTTTCAAAAGAAAGAGCAGGACACAGGAAAGCTGGCATTACAAGTGAGTAGCAAATACAAAACCCAAAACCAGTGAAGTTGGCACGTCGTGTAAATGGTAAATAAAAAGAGAATACAACAAATCCTTTTCAACTTATATTCAATTGAATAGACTGCAAAGACAAGATATTTAGCGTTCGAACTGGTAAGTTAAGTTAAAGTACCAATGATTGTCACACACACACTAGGTGTGGTGAAATTTGTCCTCTGCATTTGACCCATCCCCTTGTTCACCCCCTGGGAGGTGAGGGGAGCAGTGAGCAGCAGCGGTGGCCGCGCCCGGGAATAATTTTTGGTGATTTTACCCCCAATCCCAACCCTTGATGCTGAGTGCCAAGCAGGGAGGTAAAGGCTCCCATTTTTTATAGTCTTTGGTATGACTAAACTTTGTTATTTTTTGCAAATATTAGCTCATTTGGAATTTGATGCCTGCAACATGTTTCAAATAAGGATCAGCAGGTACCAGAAGGTAAGAAAAGTTGCTTTTGCATAATATTGCGAAACAAAACACCAGATAATACGTCTTACCTTATACACACACCATAATAATACTCCTATGTTTAAATATATATATATATATATATATATATCCATCCATTTTCTACCACTTATTCCCTTCGGGGTCGCGGGGGGCGCTGGAGCCTATCTCAGCTACAATCGGGCGGAAGGCGGGGTACACCCTGGACAAGTCGCCACCTCATCACAGGGCCAACACAGATAGACCGACAACATATATATGTATATATATATATATATATATATATATATATATATATATATATATATATATATATACATATATATATATATATATATATATATATACATATGTATATGTATATGTGTGTGTGTATATATATATATATATATATATATATGTGTATATGTATATGTGTATATACATATATATATATATATATATATATATATATATATACAGTGGGGCAAAAAAGTATTTAGTCAGCCACCAATTGTGCAAGTTCTCCCACTTAAAATGATGACAGAGGTCTGTAATTTTCATCATAGGTACACTTCAACTGTGAGAGACAGAATGTGAAAAAAAAAATCCAGGAATTCACATTGTAGGATTTTTAAATAATTTATTTGTAAATTATGGTGGAAAATAAGTATTTGGTCAATAACAAAAATTCAACTCACTACTTTGTAATATAACCTTTGTTGGCAATAACAGAGGTCAAACGATTACTATAGGTCTTTACCAGGTTTGCACACACAGTAGCTGGTATTTTGGCCCATTCCTCCATGCAGATCTTCTCGAGAGCAGTGATGTTTTGGGGCTGTCGCCGAGCAACACGGACTTTCAACTCCCTTCACGGATTTTGTACGGGGTTGAGGTCTGGAGACTGGCTAGGCCACTCCAGGACTTTCAAATGCTTCTTATGGAGCCACTCCTTTGTTGCCCGGGCGGTGTGTTTGGGATCATTGTCATGCTGGAAGACCCAGCCACGTTTCATCTTCAAAGCTCTCACTGATGGAAGGAGGTTTTGGCTCAAAATCTCACGATACATGGCCCCATTCATTCTTTCCTTAACACGGATCAGTCGGCCTGTCCCCTTAGCAGAAAAACAGCCCCAAAGCATGATGTTTCCACCCCCATGCTTCACAGTAGGTATGGTGTTCTTGGGATGCAACTCAGTATTCTTCTTCCTCCAAACACGACGAGTTGAGTTTATACCAAAAAGTTCTATTTTGGTTTCATCTGACCACATGACATTCTCCCAATCCTCTGCTGTATCATCCATGTGCTCTCTGGCAAACTTCAGACGGGCCTGGACATGCACTGGCTTAAGCAGGGGGACACGTCTGGCACTGCAGGATTTGATTCCCTGTCGGCGTAGTGTGTTACTGATGGTAACCTTTGTTACTTTGGTCCCAGCTCTCTGCAGGTCATTCACCAGGTCCCCCCGTGTGGTTCTGGGATTTTTGCTCACCGTTCTCATGATCATTTTGACCCCACGGGATGAGATCTTGCGTGGAGCCCCAGATCGAGGGAGATTATCAGTGGTCTTGTATGTCTTCCATTTTCTGATAATTGCTCCCACAGTTGATTTTCTCACACCAAGCTACTTGCCTATTGTAGATTCACTCTTCACAGTCTGGTGCAGGTCTACAATTCTTTTCCTGGTGTCCTTCGACAGCTCTTTGGTCTTGGCCATAGTGGAGTTTGGAGTCTGACTGTTTGAGGCTGTGGACAGGTGTCTTTTATACAGATAACAAGTTCAAACAGGTGCCATTAATACAGGTAACGAGTGGAGGACAGAAGAGCTTCTTAAAGAAGAAGTTACAGGTCTGTGAGAGCCAGAGATCTTCCTTGTTTGAAGTGACCAAATACTTATTTTCCACCATAATTTACAAATAAATTCTTTAAATTTCCTACAATGTGAATTCCTGGATTTTTTTTTCACATTCTGTCTCTCACAGTTGAAGTGTACCTATGATGAAAATTACAGACCTCTGTCTTCATTTTAAGTGGGAGAACTTGCACAATCGGTGGCTGACTAAATACTTGTTTGCCCCACTATATATATATATATTTTTTTTTGTACCGCTTATTCCCTTTGGGGTCGCTGGAGCCCATCTATATATACATATATACATATATATATATATATATATATATATATATATATATATATATATATATATATATATATATATATATATATATATATATGTATGTATATTTTAGGGATGTCTGATAATATCGGACTGCCGATATTATCGGCCGATAAATGCTTTAAAATGTAATATCGGAAATTATCGGAATCGGTTTCATAATTATCGGTATCGGTTTCAAAAAGCAAAACTTTATGACTTTGTAAAACGCCGCTGTGTACACGGACGTACGGAGAAGTACAGAGCGGCAATAAACCTTGAAGGCACTGCCTTTGCGTGCCGGCCCAATCACATAATATCTACGGCTTTTCACACACACACAAGTGAATGCAAGTCATACTTGGTCAACAGCCATACAGGTCACCCCGAGGGTGGCCGCATAAACAACTCTAACACCGTTACAAATATGCGCCACACTGTGAACCCACACCAAACAAGAATGTCAAACACGTTTCGGGAGAACATCCGCACCGTAACACAACAGAACAAATACCCAGAAACCCTTGCAGCACTAACTCTTCCGGGATGCTACAATATACACCCCGCCCACCTCAACCTCCTCACAGTCTCTCATGGAGAGCATGTCCCAAATATCCAAGCTGCTGTTTTGAACATTTTTGATAGATTTTTTGAGAACCGTGTGTAACGTTCATTATTTTCAATGGTGTTGTTTACTTGAGACATATTGCAGTCTACACGTATCTCTTATGTGTGACTGCCATCTCCTGGTCACACTTATCATTTCACCATGCACAAAATAAAATAGCTTCGAGGTCGGTAAGCACAACCAAAATGATTCCGTACATTAGGCGCACTGTCGAGTTTTGAGAACATGCAAGGATTCTGAGTCTACTCTCTATACTGTCGCCCCTTGGGAAGATATACTGTCCTAAAGAAAAGGGTGACATCACTTCTTATTAAGATGCAGCACTACAACGTCTTGTTGAATTACTACCTGTCACCTGAAAATGAGCATTTTTTTTTTTTATCTCGGCCGAGGCAGAATATTTCATTCATCTCTCATGCATCGTGGCTCTCGTTAGACAACACAAACATCAAAAGTCGTCCATATTGTGCGTCATCCAAACACAGATGCATATGCATTGTGTAGATAGATACACCACAGATGCTGCAACGTGGAAGCCTGCGCCGTGAACCTGCCGTGCACGCACACAGTGGGATGGAGAGCAGAGAACAAAAGCTCACACACACACATACACACACACACACACACACACACAGCATGACCGCAGGGAATACAAACATGAGAGCCATGGTATGGTGTTGTTATACATCCACAAATGAAGTGTGTCTCTCTAATTCAAACACAAATGAGATTGCCTATCAAAGCATAGGAGCTTTTATCAGTACATGAAGTGTGTATCTCTGTGTGTGTGTGTGTGTGTGTGTGTGTGTGTGTGTTCTTGTATTTCTACCCTTCTTGAGACGTCAACAAGGAAAAGTACCTTCCATATGAACAAGTCAGGGCCAAATATCAAATTGACTGTGTGTCGGTTTTAAAAGTGCTCCCCCCCCTCTGGGCAACATATGAAATAACAAGTGTGTGTGTAAAAATTTGAAGTGTTCCCCCTCTGGTCAACATATGAAATAACAAGTGTGTGTAAGAATTGTAAGTGCTCCTCTTCTGGTCAACATATGTAATAACAAGTGTGTGTAAGAAACTAAAAGGCGCCCCTTTGGCCAAAAATAATTAAAATAAATAAATAAATATGTATATAGAGACATGCTGTAATAACTTGAAGTAAATAATGAAGATTAAAAACCAACTACAAACAAAAAATTATTATTATTTTTTAACTAAAAGCAGTCTTTTTCTTACAATGTGTCGACTTTTTTCTTATAAAATTGGGAACAAATTCTCATATTCTTTCTGTTGGCCAAAATTAATTAAAAAGCATAAATAAATATGTATATAGAGACATGCTGTAATAATTTGAAGGAAATAATGAAGATTAAAAAGCAATTACAAACAAAAAAGTCACAAAAAAATGACTAAAAATAACTAGTGTTTTTTTCACAATGAGTCGACTATTATCTTATAAATTTGGGAACAATTTCTCATATTCTTTCTGTTTCTGTAATATTGCAATAGTTTCTCGTGAAATTATGACTTTTTAATGTAAAATTATTACTTTTTAATGCAAAATGGTGACATTTGTCATATACAACTCTGACTTTTATCACAAAAATTTCACTATTTTACTAAATAAATCTGCAATAGATTTTTTTTAGTAAAATAGTGACATTTTTTGAGTAAAATTATGACTTTTGTTGAGTAAAATTATGACTCTTTTCGTAATATTGCCCAAATTTGAAGCTTTTCTTGTAAAATTGCGACTGTTATTGAGTACAATTCCAACTTTTATCATAACATTGCAAAAATGTTCAGTTTTTCTTGTAAAAGTTTGACTTGCGTTGAGTAAAATTACGACTTTTATTATAATGCTGCCAAAATTAAACAAAATTCTTGTGAAATTGTGACCTTTTTTTTTGTAAAATTCCAACTAATTTTTCACAAATTTTTTTTTATTATATTTGCATAGTATGTATATAATATTAAAGTTGTAAATACAAATCTTTATATATCTAGAAAGGGTGGTCCTAAAGAGGTAGGCATTTTTCCGGAGGGCTCAAGAAGGTAACAAATATAAGAATGTGTGTGTTTGTGTGTGTTCTTGTATTTGTACCATTCTTGAGACATCAACAAGGAAAAGTACCTTCCATATGTGGACCGGTGAACAAGTTAGGACATAAATCATGGTCCCAATACGGAAAACCATTGCATCTAATAGAGAATGTCTCATTTGCTCCCTGGTGGTGAAATCTATCAACATTAGGGTGGTCCCAAAAAGGAGGGATTTTTCAAATTGACTGTGTGTCGGTTTTAAACGTGCTCCCCCTCTGGTCAACATATGAAATAACAAGTGTGTGTAAGAAACTAAAAGGCGCCCCTGTGGCCAAAAATAATTAAAATAAATAAATATGTATATAGGGACATACTGTAATAACTTGAAGTAAATAATGAAGATTAAAAACCTTACAAACAAAAAATTCAATAATTTTTTTAAAAACTAAAAGCAGTCTTTTTCTCACAATGTGCCGACTTTTTTCTTATAAAATTTGGAACAATTTCTCATATTCTTTCTGTTTCTGTAATATTGCAATATTTTCTCGTAAAATTATACCTTTTTCATGTAAAATGATTACTTGTTAATGCAAAATGGTGACTTTTGTCATATAAAATTCTGACTTTTATCACAATGTTGCAGATTTTTTGTTGTTCTTGTAAGATAGTGAAATTTTTGGAGTAAAATTATGACTTTTGTCATAATTTTGCCGAATAAAATTGAGATTATTATTATTATTATTATAATCTTTCCAAAATGTAAAATGTTCCTTATAAAATTGTGACATTTGTTTGAGTAAAATTACGAGTCTTTTCATAAAATTGCCAACATTTTAAGCTTTTCTTGTACAATTGCGACTGCCATTGAGTAAAATTCCAACGTTTATCATAATATTGCACAAATGTTCCGTTTTTCTTGTAAAATTTGGACTTGCGTCCAGTAGAATTACGACTTTTATTATAATTGTAAGTTTTTCTTGTGAAAATCCAACTCATTTTTCACAAGCATTTTTATATTTGCATAGTATGTATATATTATTAATGTTGTAAATACAAATCTTTATATATCTAGAAAGGGTGGTCCTAAAGAGGTAGGCATTTTTCGGAGGGCTCAAGAAGTTAACAAATATAAGAATGCGTGTGTGTGTGTGTGTGTGTGTGTGTGTGTGTGTGTGTGTGTGTGTGTTCTTGTATTTGTACCGTTCTTGAGCAACATATGAAATAACAAGTGTGTGTAAGAAACTAAAAGGCGCCCCTGTGGCCAAAAATAATTAAAATAAATAAATAAATATGTATATAGAGACATACTGTAATAACTTGAAGTAAATAATGAAGATTAAAAACCTTACAAACAAAAAATTCAATTTTTTTTTTTAAACTAAAATTTGGAACAATTTCTCATATTCTTTCTGTTTCTGTAATATTGCAATATTTTCTCGTAAAATTATAACTTTTTCATGTAAAATGATTACTTTTTAATGCAAAATGGTGACATTTGTCATATACAATTCTGACTTTTATCACAATATTGCAGATTTTTTTTGTGGTTCTTGTAAAATAGTGACATTTTTTGAGTAAAATTATGACTTTTGTCATAATTTTGCCGAATAAAATTGAGATTATTGTTATTATTATTATAATCTTGCCAAAATGTAAAATGTTCCTTATAAAATTGTGACATTTGTTCGAGTTAAATTACGAGTCTTTTCATAAAATTGCCAACATTTTAAGCTTTTCTTGTACAATTGCGACTGCCATTGAGTAAAATTCCAACGTTTATCATAATATTGCACAAATGTTCCGTTTTTCTTGTAAAATTTGGACTTGCGTCCAGTAGAATTACGACTTTTATTATAATTGTAAGTTTTTCTTGTGAAAATCCAACTCATTTTTCACAAGCATTTTTATATTTGCATAGTATGTATATATTATTAATGTTGTAAATACAAATCTTTATATATCTAGAAAGGGTGGTCCTAAAGAGGTAGGCATTTTTCGGAGGGCTCAAGAAGGTAACAAATATAAGAATGCGTGTGTGTGTGTGTGTGTGTTTGTGTGTTCTTGTATTTGTACCGTTCTTGAGCAACATATGAAATAACAAGTGTGTGTAAGAAACTAAAAGGCGCCCCTGTGGCCAAAAATAATTAAAATAAATAAATAAATATGTATATAGAGACATACTGTAATAACTTGAAGTAAATAATGAAGATTAAAAACCTTACAAACAAAAAATTCAAAATTTTTTTTTAAACTAAAATTTGGAACAATTTCTCATATTCTTTCTGTTTCTGTAATATTGCAATATTTTCTCGTAAAATTATAACTTTTTCATGTAAAATTATTACTTTTTAATGCAAAATGGTGTATATAAAATTCTGACTTTTATCACAATATTGCAGATTTTTTTGTTGTTCTTGTAAAATAGTGAAATTTTTTGAGTAAAATTATGACTTTTGTTATAATTTTTCCAAATAAGATTCAGATTATTATTATTATTATTATTATTATTATTATAATGTTGTCAAAATGTAAAATGTTCCTTATAAAATTGCCGAGTAAAATTACGACTCTTTTCATAAAATTGCCAACATTTTAAGCTTTTCTTGTACAATTGCGACTGCCGTTGAGTAAAATTCCAGCGTTTATCATAATATTGCACAAATGTTCAGTTTTTCATGTAAAATTTGGATTTACGACTTTTACTATAATACTGCCAGAATTCAAAGTTTTTCTTGTGAAATTCCAGCTCATTTTTCACAAGCATTTTTATATTTGCATAGTATGTGTATATTATTAATGGTGTCAATACAAATCTTATATATCTAGAAAGGGTGGTCCTAAAGAGGTAGGCATTTTTCCGAGGTCTCAAGAAGGTAACAAATACAAGAATGTGAGTGTGTGTCTTTGTGTGTGTTCTTGTATTTCTACCGTTCTTGAGACATCAACAAGGAAAAGTACCTTCCATATGAGGACAAGTTAGGACATAAATCATGGTCCCAATACGGAAAACCATTGCATCTAATAGAGAATGTCTCATTTGTACCCCTGGTGGTGAAATCTATCAACATTAGGGTGGTCCCAAAAAAACAAACAGTCTTTTTCTTACAATGTGTCGACTTTTTTCTTATAAAATTGGGAACAATTTCTCATATTCTTTCTGTTTCTGTAATATTGTAATATTTTCTCGTAAAATTTTTAATGTAAAATTATTACTTTTTAATGCAAAATGGTGACATTTGTCATATAAAATTCTGACTTTTATCACAGTATTGCAGATTTTTTTGTTGTTCTTGTAAAATAGTGACATTTTTTTAGTAAAACTATGACTTTGTCATAATTTTGCCAAATAAAATTCAGATTATTATTATTATTATTATTATTATAATGTTGCCAAAATGCAAAATGTTCCTTATAAAATTGTGACATTTGTCGAGTAAAATTACGACTCTTTTCATAAAATTGCCAACATTTTAAGCTTTTCTTGTACAATTGCGACTGCCATTGAGTAAAATTCCAACGTTTATCATAATATTGCACAAATGTTCCGTTTTTCTTGTAAAATTTGGACTTGCGTTCAGTAGAATTACGACTTTTACTATAATACTGCCAAAATTCAAAGTTTTTCTTGTGAAATTCCAACTCATTTTTCACAAGCATTTTTATATTTGCATAGTATGTATATATTATTAATGTTGTAAATACACATCTTTATACATCTAGAAAGGGTGGTCCTAAAGAGGTAGGCATTTTCCGGAGGTCTCAAGAAGGTAAAAAATACAAGAATGTGTGTGTTTGTGTGTGTTCTTGTATTTCTACCCTTCTTGAGACGTCAACAAGGAAAAGTGCCTTCCATATGAGGAGGTAAGAACAAGTTAGGACATAAATCATGGTCCCAATATGGAAAACCATTGAATCTAATAGAGAATGTCTCATTTGCACCCCTGGTGGTGAAATCTATCAAAATTAGGGTGGTCCCAAATAGACGGGATTTTTCAAATTGACTGTGTGTCGGTTTTAAAAGTGCTCCTCTTCTGGTCAACATATGAAATAACAAGTGTGTGTAAAAATTTGAAGTGCTCCCCTTCTGGCCAACATATGTCATAACAAGAGTGTGTAAGAAATTGAAATGCCCCCCCGTTGGCCAAATGTTTAAAAAAAAAAAAAAAAAAATTGTATAGAGACATACTGTAGTATCTTGAAGTAAATAATGAAGATTAAAAACCAATTCCAAACAAATAATATATATATATATATATATATATATATATATATATTTTTTAAACTAAAAATAGTTTTTTCTTACAATGTGTTGACTTTTTTCTTATAAAATTGGGAACAATTCATCATATTATTTCTGTTTCTGTAATATTGCAATACTTTCTCTAAAAATTATTACTATTTTATGTAAAATGATTACTTTTTATGTAAAATGATTACTTTTTATGTAAAAGTATTGCTTCTTAATGCAAAATGGTGACAT